>NC_090654.1:75092002-75334502 GCF_040937935.1 Hyperolius riggenbachi | reverse complement strand
CACTGATACAGTATGTTGAGGTTACTGGGGCCACACTTGTTATATGACCGCTGGCAGATGACCCCCTTTGCTGTAGGGGTCACCAGCGGGCCTTTAATGTTTACTGGGGAGCCCAATGACTAGTAGTTATACACCTGGCATTTTAAGTCCCCAGGGCTGGGTTTTCTGCTCAGGAGCTTATAGGCACATAAGTATTGGTGCCCTAAGGTCGCTCCATAACAAAGGCCACCCCCTACAAGTCATGCCCCCTCAAGTAGCCAGATATGCCCCTTTTCCCCCCCGTATAGATAGCCAGATGTAAGTACCCCCCCCCCCCCCGCCCACACATTTAGATAGCCATATGTGACTCCTTATAGGTAGCCAGAAGTGCCCCCCCCCCCCCCCCCCCGTATAGTCAGATGTGCCCTCAGACCAGTATAGTAGTTAGTTTGTTCCCTCTTTCCCTCAGCAGAGTGGCAAGTGGATCGTTAATGAGAAGAAACTCATTCACGTTCCAGCGTGACACACAGCAGCGTCGTACGCCCAGCTTCATCTCCTTAGTAACAGGGGTGTCTGTCAGGGTACATTTTGAAAAGGGCTCCTGGAAAAAAGGGCTACTGATATAGATGGAAAAAGCCAGATTGAGCTATTAAAGGCACCTGGTGTAGCCCAT
The DNA here is from genome assembly GCF_040937935.1 of Hyperolius riggenbachi. Taxonomy (NCBI): domain Eukaryota; kingdom Metazoa; phylum Chordata; class Amphibia; order Anura; family Hyperoliidae; genus Hyperolius; species Hyperolius riggenbachi. The sequence continues at coordinate 75,333,850 of NC_090654.1, read as the reverse complement.
ATGACAAATTTGGCTACAAAAGGCGCCTGGAGTAGGCGAAATGTCAAATTCAGATACAAAGGGTGCTTGGTGTAGCCCATATGCCAAATTTGGCTACAAAGGGTGCTTGGTGTAGCCCATATGCCAAATGGTGGTGCCTAACACTAAGACCCCCTCTCCCCTGGTGGGCCTAACCCTAAGACTCCCGTGGTGGTGCCTAACCCTATGACCCCCCTGGTGGTACCTAACCCCCCTTGGTGGTGCCTTACCCCTCCCTGGTGGTGCCTAACCCTAAGACCCCCCTGGTGATGCATGACCCTAAGACCCCCTGGTGATTACTATGACTTAGCTTCTCCCTACCCTCACACAGAACCCTCCCCTTGTGGTGCCTAACTCTAACCTCTCCCTGGGGGTGCCTTATCCTAGGACCCCCCTAGTGGTGCCTAACCCTAAGACACCCCCCCCCCCCCCACTTGTGATGCCCAATCCTAACCTCCCACGCCCTCAAATCAAACATCTTGGCTATAAAAGGGCAACTTTTTGTAGCAGAATCAAAAACCTTGTAGCCGAAAACCTTGTAGCCGAATCACAAGTATGGGCTACAAAGGGGTGCCCTTTTGTAGCAGAATCAAAAACCTTGTAGCCGAAAAAAAAATATGGGCTACAAAGGTTCGCCCTTTTGTAGCAGAATTAAAAACCTTGTAGTCGAATAAAAAATATGGGCGTCCCTATTTGTAGCCAAATCAAAAATATGGGCTACAAAGGGGCACCTTCTGTAGCTGAATCGAAAACCTTGTAGCCGAAAGAAAACTCGGGAACCCTTTTCCCCACCTTGTAGCCCATATTTGCAGAAATAACATTGAAGTCTAAGGAGGAGCCCTTTTAATACACATGGCTCAATAGCCCTTTTTAACTGATGCCGTCTGTCATGTGATACGCGCACGTACAGGCACATCACTGGACAATGTTTTTACAAAGGAGAAGGCGCTAGGGGTGCTGCTGTGGAGAGATGTCACACTGGAACGTCAGGACATGGTAAGTTTCTTCTAATTCTCTGCAAAGGGAGGGAGAGTAGTGGGGCACATTGGGCATCCAGTGAGCCACCTTTCAGCCATTAGCCGCCTGTAGGTCTGGTAAATCTGTCTCTTAGATTTGGATTATGTGAAAAAGGGGTTAGAAACTACTTGGGATTTTACTGTTGTCTGTGTCCCCACCTGGGGGTATTCCCTCACATCCTGTCCTCCATGGACTCCTCTGCTTCAATATGAACCCTTGTGATGCCAGGCACAGGAAGTAAGGAAAAACATTTGAGCTCTTTTAGGCTCACACTTGGTCCGTTGCAGTGCACATCCACAGAAATAGAATCACACTGCAATTATGTTACAAACTGGTTACATGTGATTCAACATGTACAGTGCAGCATACAGTTCATAGACTTATGCATGCATCACACTGCGAACTGCATGCAAAGGAGCGCTGGTGATTCCAAAGTGCAGCTAAATGCGCTGCTGTGGACCCCAGGCCTTAGAGAGATTTACCCACCGCCTGTTAGGGGCAGGAAGGTCTCCCAGGTGGCAATAAAAATCCATTTAGTGAGAAGCGTGCCCAAATGTGATATTTTTTGTGTAAAGTGACAATAATGTACCGTAGCTAAAAATCATATTTTTAAAAATGTGGTTCCAGCTGAATTTAGAAAGTGAAGTGTTGCTATCATACCTGCTCAGTAAAAAAGTTAGCTTTGTTTGCGTCTCAGGACATTCTGCACCGTTTTGCTGACCTGCTGCAGTGGCCCACACATTAGAGTACTGTTGCTCGTAGGCACCGAGACCCAATCTCTCAGGTAATAGTTTGGGGCCAACAGCTGTACAGATGCGTTGCTAGTCTGGGAGGAGGGATGATGCATGACACATAACAAAACAGCTGTTGGCAGGGAAGCAGGAAATTTGGGCGCATGAGGCAGGTGGACAAAAAGGGCGCCGCCATTCACTCCCATAATAAATATCGTTTAATGGGCGCCCAACAGGAAAAAAGGGCGCTGGAGAAAAATAACGTTTTAAAAGCGACGCCCGGAGACTTTTAATGTTTTATAACTGCTTCTCATGATTACACATTATTTAATGATTTATAATTTGTTAAACATTATTTTTAAAAGAAAAACAGTACAATATTTTTTTTAAACATTTTGTTTAAACGAAAAACCGTACAAATTTTTTTTAAAAAAAAACATTTTTAAACGAAAAATTGCTCAATATTTTTTTTAAAACGTTATTAATGCTTATCACAGGGGGGGTCTTAGGTTTAGGCATCACCAGGGGGGTCTTAGGTTTAGGCACCATCAGGGGGGTCTTAGGTTTAGGCACTACCAGGGGGGTCTTAGGTTTAGGCACCACCAGGGGGGTCTTAGGTTTAGGCACTACCAGGGGGGTCTTAGGTTTAGGCACCACCAGGGGGGCCTTAGGTTTAGGCACCACCAGGGGGGTCTTAGGTTTAGGCACCACCAGGGGGGTCTTAGGTTTAGGCACTACCAGGGGGGTCTTAGGTTTAGGCACCACCAGGGGGGTCTTAGGTTTAGGCACTACCAGGGGGGTCTTAGGTTTAGGCACCACCAGGGGGGTCTTAGGTTTAGGCACCACCAGGGGGGTCTAGGGGTTGGGGGAAGGTACAGGGAGGGTTCTGTGTGAGAGTAGGGTTAGGTATAGCTTTAGTAACATTTTTATTAATGTTTTATAAAACGTTATTATAAATTTCACTTTTTAAACAGGGAAGATTAACGTTTTTTACAATTGCCGATTTCATACACATTATTTAACGATTTATAACTTTATAAAACATTATTTTTAAACGAAATATAGCACAATTTTTTTTAAACGTTATTCATGCTTATCGTTTAAAACCCTGCGCTCTTTTTTCCCGGCTCCCTTTTTTAACGTACGCTGTTGGCAGGCAACTTATAACTTTCATCTGACAGGTTAATCTTATCTCTCCCTGCACTGGTTGTCATTACGTGACTGGAGAACACCAGTAACTGTTCAGCAATATTAACATGATGCCCCCATAATCTGTCCGACTTGCACGTGTAGGTGAGGAGTATGGTGCTACTACAACAAAAGGATTGAAAATCTAGTAAAGGGACTGAAAAACTAGTCAGATTAACCTAAATCAAACAAAAAGGACAAGTTTAATCTACCTGGGGCTTCTACCAGCCCCCTGCAGCCACCCTGTGCCCATGTCGGCACTGAGCAATCCTCCAGTTCCCCGCAGCACCCCTCTTTCATTTAGATGTACGGCCCTGGTCTGTGCACCTCCTGATCGCGACGCTGTGGATAGGAGCACTCTGCCCATGCGCAGTACGGGGAAATCTCTATGGGAACGCATGCACAGTGGACACTGACTCACCAAGTCGCACAGTCAAAAGAGGGGCAATGCGGGGGACTGGAGGATCTCTTAGTGATGGAACGGGCACAGGGTGGCTGCAGGGGGCTGGTAGAAGGTCCAGGTAACTTAAATTCATTTTTTATAGTTAGGTTCCCCTTAAATAAAGAAGGTGCAGGGGCGTAAATAGAAATCACCAGGCCCCCCTGCAAAAATTTGGATTACCCCCCCCCCCCCCGGCCTGCTCAAGGGCCATTTGGGGGGCTGGAGGGGTCGCAGAGCAGCTGGAGGGGAGAGCTTGGCCACACATCAGCGGGGAGGGGGGACAGTCCCCCCTCCCTCACCTTGGGCTGATCCTCCAGCATCTATCAGCGGCAGCAGTCGGCGGGCAGTAACGCATACCTCCATCCTCCGCAGAGGTCCAATTTCTAAGTGCCTCATGCTACTTCCTGTTTAAACAGGAAGTAGCGTCAGACACTTAGAGGGAGGAACCTCTGGCGGTGGAACACATGGAGGTTTGTGTTTCTGCCCGCCGCCTGCTGATGATACTGGAGGGGAGTGCTGATGTGTGGCCATGCTCTCTCCTCATGCTGTGACACCTCCAGCCCCCCAAAATGGCCCTGAGCGGGGGCTGCAGCCCCTATTGTTACGCCACTGAGAAGGTGATTATGTATAGCAATAATCAAAAAATACAGTGTGTCTTCAATAAAATGTTTCTGTAATGAAATAAATGAAAATAGTTTTTACTTTCCAGGAGACCCTCGTAATAGGTTCCCATATAATATGCCTGATTATTTTGCAGCAGAGTTGTATGCCAGAGTATATTCACTACTAATTTTGCACCACAAACACAAAGCAGTTTCCTCTGTGAACACCTTGCGTTAATGGCGTGATTTGTGATGCCTAATAGCAGAGATAAACCATTCCAGCACTGTATTTACCATACGCATTTGCTATAAATAATCTCCTATTTGCTCCTGCTCAGATTTTTTTTCTGAGATTATCCCATAATATAATTTAAATCACAGTTGCTGTTCCTTTTCCAGTGGATTCAATTACACCTCATAAGCTTTTATTTACAGCGAAAACGCGTAGGCAATGGCAAGTCCACTTACAGTTGTGAAATGCTGCAACTTTATTTACTGTATTTTTCTTGCTAGCCCATGGCTGTGTGTTGAGATGACAGTCTAAATATTATTTTTTTCCAGAGGTATTTTAGGTAGCTAGTTAACCTCCTGGGAGTTTAATTTCCCTGCAATTTTAGTACCAAAAGCAGTACATTTTTTTTAACCACTTAAAGTGAATAGGAACCGCATTTAAAAAAATGAGACAGATACTTACCCAAGGAGAGGGAAGGCTCTGGGTCCTATAGAGCCTTCCCGCTCCTCTCCCGGTCCCCTCGTTCCAGTGCTGGCTGGCCCGGTAGCAGTATTTTATTAAATTAGTCAAATACTGCTTTACCTGGCCGAAGGAGGCTTCAGAAGTCTTCAGGGAGCCCGAGTGCTCCTGAAGAAGGGCTTCGGGAGGACACGGCTCCTGAAGGCTTCCAAATACCCTTTCGGCGGGGGATTGAAACGAGGGGGAGCCAGCACAGGATAGAGAGCACCGAGAGAGGAGACGGAAGGCTCTATACGACCCAGAGCTTTCACTATCCTTAGGTAAGTATTTGCTTCATTTTTTTTTAAATGCAGTTCCCATTCACTTTAAGCCCACAGGGTTGTTTATTTTTTTGCATCTGAGCAACTTTCACCTCCCATTCATTTGCCAATAACTTTATCTCTACTCATCACAATGAATTGGTCTATATCTTGTTTTTTCCGCCACCAATTTGTCTTTCTGTGGATGATACATTTTGCTAAGAATTAATTTATTCTAAATCCATTTCATCACTATTTACAAGCCCATAATTTAAAAAATTATATTAATATACTCCTTTGACATGCATATTTAAAAAGTTCAGACCCTTAGGTAACTATTTATGTTGTTGTTGTTTTTTTACTGTCATTTTTTTTTTTTATGAAAACATTTACTTGGGTCATTTGTGGTGTAGGAGGTAAACAGCAGGGCCGGGCCGAGGCATAGGCTGGAGAGGCTCCAGCCTCAGGGCACAGTGTAGGAGGGGGCGCAGAATTCATTCAGCTGTAATTCCTAATTGTGTTTGAAGCAGAAAGAAATAAGAAAAGGGGATACATGGCAGTGACTGCAAGCCAGATAACTAGATATTAAGGTGTTGGAGGTTGTGGGCCCTGTGGCGCCTCGTAGTCTAATAGCAATCAGTGTGTGATGGCTGGGGTGGCAGGGATGGAGGGGCGCACTTTGGTGTCTCAGCCTTGGGTGCTGGAGGACCTTGTCCCGGCTCTGGTAAACAGCTAATTTTAAGTGTAAATCAATGTATTTGTTTAATAAAAAATAGATGTGGGAGTAGTTTTACTATTTGGCCACAAGATGGCCACAGTCAAAAAGTCCTGGAAGCGTGATCGTACGCTTCCAGGAAGATTTAGAAGGACAGGAAACTTTTTGTAACACAGAAAAACCGCAGCCTCTGATGAGAGGCTGTCAGCTTTTCTGCGGGGGGCTTCGATCAATGAATGGGATCTATAATCTCATTCATTGATCGCTGGGCTAACGGCCGGCGGCCCGCGGGAGTGCGAGCAGCCCATCTGGATGAGAATGTTCGTCCCGATGGGCTTAAGTGGTTAAAACATTTCTTTATATTGTAAGCATTTTTGCAGACCGTGTAAGTTGCGGTCTTGCAAGCTGTCCGCAAGCAAGGTAGGCCTGGACCAGGACCACAGGGCTAAGGGGAAGGCCATCCTGAAGGAGTTTTGCGGCCCCCTCCCCTCCCCTTTCTTCTCCTTCCTGCATTTTAAAAAAGACAGGCTCTCAGAGGTTATGGCTGCAAGGTCTCCGAGGCAGCCAGTGGTATGGGACAGGAAGGGGCGGGCATTGCAGCTCCCGGGCCCTATCATAGCTAGATATAGGCAGGATGGGGAGGAGTAGCCAAGAGAGTCAGGACAGGAAGGGATAGGGCGGTCTGAATCCACCGGTAAGCAGGGCAAGGCAGGTTTTTCAGGGCAGTTTTCTGCTGTTCCTGCTGCCAAGTCGGACCAACGCACCCTGGTAGAACAGGTACAGGCAGCGGCAGCATCCCCGGGGGCATAGAATGGGTCAGGCAGCAGCTTGGTCCCATATTGCAGGGGCTCGGGTCGGACGCGGCCCTCCCCCCCCCCTTGGCCACGTGCGAGGAAATCGAAACCTCCTGCACGGCTTAGCCTCGACAGTTCCCCACCTGCGCGTGCTAGGCGCCACACTAGGAGCCCCCTGTGGACCCTCCAGCCCCTCAGCCTAAGCCCTTGGTCAAAAAAATCAAAGGGTAAATCAAAGGGGGCTGGGAGGAATCCCCATCACAGGTGCAGCACGCAGGAGGGCACATCGGGCCATCGCTTCAGTGCCTCCCCCTCTTCTGCCTCCGGACCGCACGGCGCCTTCTAGTGGGCACTCCAGCCACAAGAAGGGCGCTCAGCAAAAAAAAAAACATCAGGTCACCCTGCGGCAGCTTGGGTCGGGCAGCGGGCTCCACTGGAAGAAGCTGTGCCGACTATAGTCCCCCGCCCCCCTTGCCTGCCCCTGCGGTCGTCTCTTTGGAATCGCCGGTGGCACCTCCACTTGTGGGTGCGCTAAGCACCTCGGTGGCACCTGCACAAAACAAGGAGGTTGATGCGGTCCACCTAGCCAATTCAGCTAAGTGCGAAGTGAATGTTTGCTACGAGGGACCGCTTGGCTCGCACCTGAAGGCAGAAGTTCGGGAGAAGATTTGGAGGGGTGAGTATGTGGAAATTTTCTTTTTGCTGCCACTCGAAAAATTTAACTTGGACCGGGCGAAGCCAGACGAATCAAAGAAGGAGGAAGAGGAATGCCGGAGATATTGTTTAATCCCGCTGACCTTTTCAAATTGTCTACAGGCGTTTGCTATCTTATCAGGAGTTATTGGCGAAAAATCGCCTTGTTCTGCTTTGATGAGCAGTTCCGGCAGAGGAAAGCGGTGCGTCCAGCGTTAAGGTGGGACCACAAGGACATTAGCTTGTGGATGAAACTGATGACTGAGGTGCGGAGTGCCTCCTCTTCCCCCTTTCGGGGAGGGGGGGGGGCAGCGCCACAACTGCTCCAGGACAGCTGGCCAACAGAAAAAGGGGCCTCTGTTGGCATTTCAACGAGGGAAGTTGTCGGTTTGGTAGCGAATGCCGTTTCAAGCATGAATGTTCCAACTGTGGAGGGACACATACAGTTTCACGGTGTTACCGGGCAAAGCCCAAGGCCGGAGAGTCTGCGAACAAGAGGGAAGACGCCGGTAGCAGTGGAAAGGATGCTGCCGAATCTAAATAGGTACACCGATCGTTCAATGGCAGAATTTTTACGGGAAGGATTTACCCATGGTTTTGTGATTCAGAGCCGTTGTCCTGCACCTCCTGTTCCTTCCAGGCGGAATTTGAAATCTGTTTATGAACACTCGGAAGTGGTGGATGAAAAACTACAGAAGGAAGTTTCCTTGGGTCGGATGGCTGGTCCTTTTCAGGAAATTCCATTGACAAACTTGGTTGTATCACCGTTGGGGCTGGTTCCCAAAAAATATTCTGTAAAATTCCGCCTCATTCGTCATCTCTCCCATCCGCACGGGCGCTCAGTGAACGATATAATTGATCCGGAGCTGTGTTCGGTTAGCTACACATCATTTGATGCCGCTACTGCTTGGGTACGTCACTTTGGTGTCGGCGCATTGTTGGCAAAATCCGACATAGAGGCTGCGTTCAGGCTCTTGCTGGTCCAACCCAACAGCTATCGATTGTTAGGATGTTTTAGGAATGGTTCGTACTATGTCGACAAATGTTTGCCGATGGGTTGCTCCATCTCCTGTTCCTATTTCGAAGCATTTAGCTCGTTTCTCAAATGGGCAGTCAGGAATGTGTCGGGGCATGCATCCATCATCCATTACCTGGATGAGTTCCTATGCATTGGTCCACCGAATTCTGCCATTTGCGAGCTTCTCCTGGTGTTGCTGCAACAAGTAGCAGCAATATTTGGCATCCCATTGGCCCCTGACAAGACGGAAGGCCCGAAAGAACAAATCCAATTTTTGGGAATACTCATAGACACACAAAAGATGGAGTGTCGGCTTCCGGAGGACAAGCTGGCGGACTTATTGAGGTCAGTTTCTCTAGCGGCTGGGCTAAAGAAGATTCAGTTGCGACAGCTGCAATCCTTGTCAGGGAAGTTGAATTTCGCATGTCGTGTGTTACCCATGGGTCGGGTACTTTTCAGACGCCTCGCTGCCCCTACATCGGGTGTTAAACTATCACACCATTACATGCTGATTACGGCCGATCTGCGTGAAGACTTGCAGGTGTGGAAGCATTTTCTGGAGGAATACAACGGGAGATCCATGGTCATGGTGGACAGCATAGACAGCTTCGATTTGGAACTTTTTACCAATGCAGCAGGTTTGGTAGGTTTTGCGGCATTTTTCCTCAGCCAATGGTGTGCACATCATTGGTCTGAGAGTTGAGTTCAGGAAGGGTTTACACGCAACCTCATGCTCCTTGAGCTGTTCCCCATCATTGCTTTGGAAGTCTGGGGGGAAAATCTCGGCAATCGCAGGATCAGGTTTAACTGCGACAACGCAGGGGTTGTGAGGGCCATCAATACTATTTCTGCTTCTTCCCCCCCTGTTTTTCACTTGCTGAGGTACTTGGTCCTTTCCTGTCTGCGCTTGAATGTTTTTATTTTTGCTGTACACCTTCCGGGTGCTGTGAATGAAGTGGCTCATGCTCTGTCTTGGTTTCAGCTGGACAGGTTCCGGTCGTTGGTGCCAGAGGCCGCAGAGGAGGAAGTTCCATGCCCAGAGCACTTATGGAGGATTCCGTTCAGGTCATTCCCAGCCTAATTGCTAGATCGTTGGGTGATTCTACATTATGTGTCGGCATGGCAACAGTGGACTTACTTTGTGAACCAGGTGGGTGTGAACGGTGCTACTGAGGATAAGGTTATGGTGTTACTGTACTTTATTGGTGAACACTTTGTGGCGGGTGTCTCGGAGCCTGCCATGCAACACATTCTTGCAGGGCTGGCTTTTGGTTTTAAACTGCGCAATGAGCCTGACATTACCAAGATGTTTCAAGTACGCCAAGCCATGAGAGGCTTCCGAAGAGGCAAGACTACTGTGGATCGCCGGCACCCAGTTACAGTTGTCATATTGCAAGCCTTGTTGGGTAAGTTGTCAACCGTTTGTGCTGATCTGTTTGAGATTAGACTGTTTACGGTGGCATTTGTATTGGCGTTCTTTGGTGCATTCTGGGTAGGGGAGTTGGTCAGCAACAGGGGTGCTCATCCGGATTCTGGATATCCATGTAACCCGGATATCCGAACTTTTTCCGCTATCCGATTCCGGATTTTTAAAAAAATCCGGATAGCTACCTGCGGATATTTGGGCGCATAACGCGGATATCCGTGGATATTGTGGATATCCGGATCCGAAATACTGTAACTAAGGAGATGACGTCCTTGAGCCAATCAGAGGGCTCCCAGCAGAAGCCCTAGCAACCAATCACAGAGGGGAACCCTGGCCAGCCCCACCTGACCTCATTGAGCCAATCAGAGGGCTCCCAGCCTAAACCCTGGCACCCAAACAAAGAAAGGAACACTGCCCAGCCCCCCTGTATAATAAGGAGGGCTGCCATGATGAGACATATCGTCTTATCTTGCTGAATGCTCACTGAGAGACATGCTCCATGCTGGCCTAGCAAGGGCTGTACATAGTTATAAACCTAAAGCTGTTCAGTGATTAACCCCTTCACTACTATCACTACACTATTTTTAAATCGTTAATTAGCTTGATTGATGTCATTGTATGACAATCAGAGTGTGTGCTCCAGTGCTGCTGGCCTAGCAAGGGCTGTACACAGTGATAAACCGAAAGCTGTTCAGTGATTAACCCCTTCACTATCACTACACTATTGTTAAATCATTAATTAGCTTGATGTCATTTGTGTGACAGTCAGAGTGTGTGCTGCAGGCAGCTGCTATGTGTCTGTGTGTGTGCTGTGCACAGACCAGGCCAGCTGCTGCCTGCTGGCCAGCTATTAGCCTTAGGTATAAGTTAGGTTAGGGATTAGGGGATAGGATTACTGTGTTATTGTGTAGTTAGTACTGTAGTACTGCAGTCAGTGATAGTAGTTGTTAGAGTAGTAGTACTACTGTGTTAGCTTTCTACAGAACTGCTGTACTGTAAGCAGTGCCAGTGTGACAGTTAGTGTGCACTAGTGTCTTCTCCTCTGCTGTCTGACTGTCACTCGGCACTTGGCACGTGTCACTTGGCACGTGTCACTTGGCACGTGTCACTTGGCACTTGCCATGTGTCACGTGTTGGGATGGGTGAGGGAGGGTGACCAGGAAGAGTGGACGGCGCAACAGCCGTTTCACGCCGGTGTGTCGCTTGTTCACATGCGTATGTCCAGGGCAAAGGCAGTGTGTCCGGGCTTCCGAGTTGAAACCAGGAAGCCCCGCCCACCACGCTCGCCATTGGCCCGTGTGACTGGAGAGTGGAGGGTTAGGGGTAAGTGGGAGGAGGATCACCGTACAACGGTGAAAAAGTGACCGTAGTGCTGCATCCCAACAAATCCGTGACATATCTGAAAAACGTTTTCCGCGTGAATATGCATGAAATGCCAATTTTACAAACCATTAACTTGTTTATCATGTGATTATTAAAAATATATAAAACAAATGATTATACATATACGTAAACACACAGTGCGTGTTTAACTAAGCACAACCTATGTCAGCTAATCCTATGCCAGGTAGCCATGGCGATTCTTTTGTTACCTCCTATTTAATTTATAAAATATCAATTTTATTTAGAATAATTAAGAACACTCACTTTTCCTATTAAAATCACTACAAGGTCTGGGGGGAAGTTGGGGAATAAAAAACCAAACTAACGGTGTATTCACCTATACGTATGTCCTGCAATTTTGCGGCAATCGGCCGATCCAGCCACAATTAATTCAAACTCTCGATTCATTGATTGGCCAGAGATTGGAACATATCGATTGGACAGAGATTGGAACAGACCGACTCCTGCACAGGTTAGTGACATGGCCCATTTGCGGCCAGTGTTTTAAATCGGTATGGGTGGCGGTGCATGTCCAAAGGGGCATATGTTAGACCCTAAGGGGAGTAGTGGGAGGAAGGGAACAACAAACCTCACTACCATAGCACACACTGACTGGAAGGGACTTTAAAGGGGCAAAATACCCCACCTGTTAAATTAGTGGCACATAGTGTCATATAACCATCTGCCCCAGGGCTGCACCCGTCCCCAGACCAACACAAAGTGTCACACTAGTCGGGGAGTGTGTTGACGGTCCGCAGGAGCTATTTGCCCCCTATCTGTGATGGGCATTTCGGCTAGTCCAATTATGGTATGTCTGGATATGAAAAGGTGGGGGAAAGGAAGGAAAAGAGAATGAACAGGCTGTCAGGGGAAAAGAAAGAAAGGGAGGGGAGGATAGAAAGAGGAGACTTATGCTGGGGATACACGGTACGTTTCTGTACCGTGTATCGACCAGCTGATCCGGCCAGCTGATAATATTCAGCTGGCCCGATCATGCCGCTCGACCCGCGCCCGCTCGATTCCCACTGGAGGACAATGGCAGTGAATTGACCGGTGATAAGGAAGTGCCAGCGGGGACGAGCGGGGATGCGCCGGCATCAAGCCTCAGGCTCGATCCGACGCATAAAACGAGCCGTGTATGCACGGCATTATGCTGGGGATACACGGTACGTTTCTGTACCGTGTATCGACCAGCTGATCCGGCCAGCTGATAATATTCAGCTGGCCTGATCATGCCGCTCGACCCACGCCCGCTCGATTCCCGCCGGCGGACAATGCCGTCCAGGGGTCCCATCGCCTCCGTGCGTATAATCACGCGCCCCCAAAAGCTACAGTGTGTACAGGTGCCAACTTTTTTGTAGAGGTCTATAGGGATGCCCTGTTATATCATGAATAGGAATGGTCAGAATTGTCACTTTCCGAATGTGACAAAATTCCCCATTTTGACATGTCACATTCTGACTTCCGCAGAAATCTGCAGAAATTGGAATTTCCAAATATCGTGGAAGTGTTTTTTGTTACTGTTGTTAATAAAGTTTATTATGTTGATATCCAATCTCCACATAATTGTTTGTATTTTGAGAATGTGCATTATATTATGCGTAATCCACAATTCCGAATGCCACCCGCTTACACTTCTGAATTCTCTGATTGATTCCAGTCTTGTGATTGGCCTGAGAACTTAAAGTCTTGGTACTTGGAATACTGCTATTGCACATGCAGTATTCCACGGAATTCCCATTTCTGAATACCGCTTTCGGCTTCTTAAAGCTGATTTCTGACCGGAAACGCGTAAATCATAATTCTGAAGAATTTGGAACTCATCCTTAATCATGAACGACTGGCATCCATTGTTCACATTGGACCTTCTGTAGAAGAACCCTCAGTAGGGCTTCTCCTACTCGTACTCTCCCATCCCCTCTCTATACATCTCCCTTCTTAGTAGGTAGCTGAGCTGTGTATCTTAACAATGATCATTCCTGAAATGATCACTGTTAATTGTTATGACCGAAATGTAAAGTGTGTATGTAGCTTAAAAGCCCCCAGGCTGGTATAAAATCCCAGTTACACTGCTGTCCTGCTGATCTTTTGGCTTCAGTTGTTTTCAGGGGTCACACCTGCATGCCTCCTAACTTTTTGAGATAAGAAATAGGGACACTTAAGCCACACCTTAATCATGCCCCCGACACACCCCTAGTTACGCATACCATAAAGATTTCATAAGAAAATTGTTGTTTTATAATTCAAACCACGCTGGTCCTTTCTATCATGGCACATTTCTCTTCTTATTAACATCTGAAAACAATATATCAATTTAAAGGATGGAAATATAGTTTAGAGTCAATAAAGATGAAAACCGAGAGCCCAATATAGTGTAGTATGTATTGGAACGGGGAGGAATAATTAATCGTAAGTATTATACTTACAATCCTGGGTTACCGCTGAGGCAACCACTGTATAGGCAGGTGGGGAGATTAGGCCTGTCCCCACTCAGGACTAAGATGTCGCTCTCTGTAGATAGAAGAAAAGAGGGTGTACCACCCTTCCACCAGGGGTGGAAAAACTTGATATAAGGATGTACCTCTGTACATCCTTATATCAGAGTCAATAAAACACATTTTCAGTAAAAAAATACATATATCTAGATTGTAAGCCTTCGGGCAGGGTCCTCCTCCTTATGTCTCCTACCTGATAACGCACCTCCATTACCGTACACCCATCCTATGGATCTGAGTGAACTCGACTTGCCTAATCTCCATGCTCCCATCCAGTGACTGACTAAGCATTACCTTGTACTCATACTGTGCTGCCTGATCTGGTTTTTCTTGTATTCCTGTATTATCTCATTGTTGTACGTCACCCCTAAATATTGTATGTAACTTAAACTAATGTACAGTGCTGCGTAATATGTTGACGCTTTTATAAATACAATAAATAAATAAATATAGTTACACAGCTCGGTCCTGAAAGAGGGACATATAAAAAAGAAAGAGGGACAGAGGGATTGGGTTCCCAAAGAGGGACTGTCCCACCAAAAGAGGGACAGTTAGGAGCTATGACACTTGTTATAAGCATGCAGTGTGTAAAATCAAACTTAACTCAAAACATCTGAACTAAAGTACATACCTGTCCAAGGTCAGTAGTTCAGGGTGTGAGAAGCAAAGGATGAGCACAGCAGGCAGGTGAGCAGCTGTTGTACTTTACCTCTTTACAGAAGTCTGTGTACATAAACCACTGTACTCTAGCATTGCTGTACAGCTCTCTGCTGGTCTGACAGCTTTCCCTGTATCTCCATATTTCTGCAAAACCCCTGCCTCATAGACGTGAGCAACAGGATTACTCACATGTGTGTGATCTGTTATTTGCAAGTTGAGTTCAATGATCACTATCTGAGCTCAGGCAGGAAAGGAATGGAGTACAGACAGCATTATTCAGACCTGATGTGAGGATAACGGATCTCACATAGGTGAGTAATCATTTTCCACAAAGCCAGGGATGTGCAGAGACAGAAACCAGGAGCCATATACAGGTCTAGACTACTGGGAAAACACATATAAATGACAGGCAGCCAGGATGTACTCAGATTTTTTTAAGGGAGGGGGCTAGCACATCACCATAGCAGCCAATAGTGAAGAGGCCACACAAAACTGGCACCTGACACAAGGATACAAAGCCAACACAAGAACTGCAGCCAGGACTGGTATGGGGGTGGGGCTGGGGGGGGCTAAGTGAGCAGCCACTGCCCTGTATTTTCCACCAAAGAGTGACATTACACCGGCCCTGACTATTGTAGGAGAAGGTGGCCCAGACAGGGCTGGATTTCTGAGAAGGCCACAAAGGCCAAGAAGGTGGCCCAGGCAGGGCTGGATTTCTGAGAAGGCCACAAAGGCCAAGAAGAAGGCCCAGGCTGGGCTGGATTTCTGAGAAGGCCACAAAGGCCAAGGTCTTGGGTGGCCTTCCTTGCTGCAATAGCAGTATAGGGGGTGCTATTGTGGCTGGGAACGCTATTGTGGCTGGGAATCACTCGCGTTCCCAGCCTGACAGCCGGTGACGGCGAAACCGGAAGTAGCCGCCGGCGGATCCAGGAGCATCAGAGCGACTCTACGTGGGCAGTGCACCGATCAGCTGCAGGGGGCTGAGGGAAGCCCCAGGTGAGTAAAACTCGTTTTTTTATTCATATACAGTAGGGGGCTGCTGCTGTATATGAATGGTAAACATGGAAGAGGATCTGTACAGGGAATAGGATCAGGGTGCTTCACATGAAAGGGAAGCTGCAAGAAAGCTGGCCTAGGGGTTCAAAAAGTATAAATCTGGTCAAGGGCCCAGGAGAAAATCCCCGTCAAAAACCTGTGTGGTTCTTGCCCTTTTACATGATCGCTAACTCAGTAAAGAAACCAGCCTTTTGAAGCATTGCTTTCATAATTTCAGCATAGTGGGGTCAGAACCTTCTATAACAGTGATGATAGATTGATGGTATACCGTATTTTTCGGAATATAAGACGCTCCGGCATATAAGACGCACCTAGATTTAGAGGGCAAAAATCAGGAAAAAATAAATAAACTAAACCTAGGTGCGTCTATGGTGCAGGGGCTTCTTATGGACCTCTAACTCCCCCAAAACTGTCTTTATCTAAGCTACACTGCCCATCTATACTAACACCTGCTACACTACACTTCACTTTACCCCTGCTGCCCCCATCAACTACACATTACTTCACTAACCCCTACTACAACTACACTACACTACACTACACTACAGTATACTACACTTCCCTCACTAACATCTGCAGCCAACCCAAACTACACTACACTTCACTAAGTAACCCCTTCAGCCAACCCAAACAACACTACACTACACCCCTGCTGCATCTCACCTGATCCTGTCGCCGCGATCCTCCCCTCCTCCATCTGCCTGTCATCACCCGAGAGTCGCAGCAGCCGTCATCTGAGGGTCCCATTAGGTGTCATCAGAGGGTGCAGCAATCCCATCCAGTATCCCCGCTCTTTAAGTGTCCAGGTTGCCGGATCCTCTTCGCTGCAGTCATGCTTGTATGCAGCCCCGGGGTGATCACGCGGTGATTACGCGCTGCCGGGGCCGCCTTCCTCCATAGTTACAGCGTCCTCTTCTTAGATACAGTGCCCCGTTCTGCGTGACGAGCGGCGCACGTGCGCCTGACGTCATGCGTGACCCCGGCGCACATGCGCCGCTCGTCACACAGAAGGGGGCACTGTATCTAAGAAGAGGACGCCGTAACTATGGAGAAAGGCGGCCCCGGCAGCGCGTAATCACCGCGAGCCTGCATACAAGCATGACTGCAGTGAAGAGGAGCCGGCGACTTGGACACTTAAAGAGCGGGGATCAGTCGGGGATACTGGATGGGATTGCTGGACCCTCTGATGACAGCTGCTGCGACATTGGATGACGGCGGACAGACGAAGGAGGCTAGGATCGCGGCGGCAGGATCCGGTAATTATGTTATGAGGCGAAAATACCGTACCTTCGGAATATAAGACGCACCCACTTTTTCCCCCAGTTTTGGGGAAGAAAAAGTGCGTCTTATATTCCGAAAAATACGGTACTTTGAAATGAATCAGAGCATTAAGTACAGTATTTGATATTATACAAAAAAAATTGTATTTGCTTATCATACAGCATATATACAAAAATATGAACAGTTCCAAGTAGCATTTCTCTCTATTAATATTCCATCTGATGATCAAGTCTTTATAGTCAAGCAATCATGAATCTTCTTAGTACTTTCAAAAAGCGTTATAACAGTGGTATTATGTAGAATAAGTTCAAAAATAGACTCAGCTGTATTAGTAGCTGTGTCAAGCTCCTAGTAATCTTGAATAAAATGAGAGAAAAATAACGTCTAACTTATCTTCTTGCTAACATAGCTTAATGGTGAAAAATTAACAAAACGTATTTCACAAGAAGCAGTACAGTGTGGCACTCCTCCTTAGCATAAGGTCCCAGCTGATGAAGAAAGAGTGTCACATGAATGTTGGTAAAAGAAGCAGCAGCCTGCTTTTGAATGTGTTCACTAAAGGCAATAAACCACTTGTATGGATGGATGGTGCACGTTGCTGCTTCTTTTACCAACAGAAAAATGAACAAAGACAATCACCAGAATCATATATACGGTAATAATTCCCTTGTCTCTGCGTCCTCCTGTGTCAGGTGCCTGGCGCGCATGTGCGGCATGTGGGTGGGCTTCATCCAGTGGTCATGGAAGGGCAGGTTTCGCAACCATGGCTGCGTTGCAGTTGGGGAGTCATGGCCATGTACGCGAGGTCGTGGGCGCGTGTACTGCAAGCGGCCAGTTGCCTAGTATTCATTATTAAACGTGCAGGCTTTTTTTTTTACTAGTATTAAACATATTAGCCCTTTTCTGTCATTGCTTCAGGATCTAGACACATGTGTAGGACGGTAGGGCTTCAGAAAAGCTTCAGCTTGTGTTTGTCTCCTCAGAAGATTTGCAGCCTAGTGTCTCAATAGGACTTAGACCACCTATTTTTATACCCAATCCATTCAGTATGGCTGCCTAATTTTGAAATTTCCCTTCTACCAATCCCCTGCAGCTGTCCCGTACCCTCGCAGTCACGATCGGATGCTCCTGTCCCCCACCGCTAGCTACTTTCACTTCGCCGACAGGCCTGGCCACGCGTAGCCTTCTACGCGTTCCTGCCTGCAATAGCATCCTGCGCCTACGCAGGGCGCTATTGTGGACGGGAACGCGCAGAAGGAGATGCGTGGCCAAGTCTGCGCGGGTGCAGTATGCCTGACGGCTGAAAGTGAAAGTAGCTGGCAGCAGGGGACAGGAGGAGCCAATCATGACTGCGAGGGCACGGGACAGCTGCAGGGGACTGGTACAAGCCCTAGGTGAGTAAAACTGATTTTTTTTTCCTAGACTCAAGGATCCCTTTAACCACTTCCGGATTCTCGGTGCGTATATATACGCCCCTGAATCCTGAAGTGTATTCCATGGAAACGGCCGTTCCATGTCAGTTCACGGAGGGTGTCTCCGTGAACACCCTGCGAGCCGATCGGCGGCTCGCAGGGTAAATGTAAACACACGGGGAAGACCTTCCCCGGTGTTTACATGTATACGGCGCTGCTGCGCAGCAGCGCCGTAGAGGAGATCGGTGATCCCCGGCCTCTGATTGGCCGGGGATCGCCGGCATCTGATAGGCTAAAGCCTATCCCATCAGGCGCAGGACGGAAATCCGTCCTGCACCGCTCACAGGGGGAGGGAGAGGGAGGGAAGGGGAAGGAGGCCAGGAAGCGCTGCGGAGGGGGGCTTTGAAGAGCCCCCCCCCCTGCAAGCGCAAGCAGCCGGCGGCGATCAGACCCCCCCAGCAGGACATCCCCCTAGTGGGGAAAAAAGGGGGGAAGTCTGATCGCCCTGGCTGCTATCTGATCTGTGCTGTGGGCTGGAGAGCCCACGCAGCACAGATCAGCACAAAATTTAATGGTATGGAAGTGGTTAAAGTGGATTAAAACTCTAACATAACAGCCAATAAAAATGTGTTTTCCTACTTTTCATTACCCATACAGTTACCATATTTGCTTTTGTGCACAAGTAATATTGTCCATTTACAAATTACAAGTTCCCAAAGTACAGTTTATCGCTCTGAAAGCTGCCATTGCATTTTATTCATAGCTGCTAAAAATTATATAGTGAAATCTTCTAGTGAGCTTTTCTGAACTGTGTGCATGCTAGCATAAGCTAGCAAAAGCATAGCTCATTTTCTGCTCAGCTAAGAATGTAACAACACCGGAATGTAAACAAAAGATAATGTTATCTCCTCTTCGGATGCATCAGCATGGATCATAAGCTGAAGGGGCTTTCCACTGCAGAGCAAAATGCTTTGTTTAACTGTTCTGCTGCAAAAAAAAAATAAAAATCTGGTAGTAGGTTTAAAGCTGTAAGTAATCTTTTAGAGCAAAGAAGAAATGCTGAGTTTCAGACCACTTTAATCTCTGGCCCTGATTGGCTGAAATTTCCCTGTGTCAATCTTTGTTTTCATTTTGAATTCCTGACATTTAATTTATTTTAATTACAAATCCCTTATTTAACTTATCTTGTGTAGTTTGGTATATATACACATACTTACATTGCTTATCAGGTCTATTTGACGTCTTTTGGATTGAATTGACGTCTATAAATTAGCAATAGGCTTCTTGTCTGCATCTAACCTGTTGATTAATTTAATTACCCCAGACATTATGACCTTTAAATATTAAACAATCTTCATTATATCCATCTTTCATGACAAACTTCTCATATCATGTCTCTCTGCTAATTAGTTTGGAATGTGTCAGTCCTTTTCCTGAAATGATCGGCCATTTTGATGAAATGATCGGCCCAGCAATGCACGTAGACCTGTAACTTACAGCCTACAGTAATTCAACACTTATTTAACCACTTAAGCCTATCTGGATTAGCCCCCAGATCAATGAATGGGAATATAATTCCCATTCAGTGATCTAAGTCCCCAGCAGAAAAACCGACGGCCTCTTATCAGAGTATTTCTGCAGAAAAAAAAGTTTCCCATAGTCCTAATGCTTCCTGGAAGCAAGATTGTTCGCTTCCAGGACTTTTTGAAATAGTAAAGCTACACTCACATACATTTTTTATTAAATAAATACATTAAATTACACTTAAAATTAGCTGTTTACCTCCCACACCAAAAATTACCCAAATAAAATGTTTAAATTAAAAAAAAAATTACAATTTAAAAAAAACATAAATAGTTACCTAAGGGTCTGAACTTTTTGAATATGCATGTCAAGAGAGTATATTAATATAATTTTTTAAAGTATAATCTTGTAAATAGTGATGGACACAAATTGAAAAAATACACCTTTATTTCCAAATAAAATATCGGCGCCATAAATTGTGATAGGGACATAATTTAAACGGTGTAATAACCGGGACAAATGGGCAAATAAAATACATAGGTTTTAATTACAGCAGCATGTATTAATTTCAAACTATAATAGTCAAAAACTGAGAAATAATGATTTTTTTCCATTTCTTTCTTAATCTTCCTGTTAAAATGGATTTAGAATAAAATAATTCTTAGCAAAATGTACCACCCAAAGAAAGTCTAATTAATGGTGGAGAAAACAAGATATAGATAATTTAATTGTGACAAGTAGTGATAAAGTTATTGGCAAATGAATGGGAGGTGAAAGTTGCTCGGATGCATAAGGTGAACAACACTGTAGGCTGAAGTGGTAAAACACTTTAACTATACTTGTATAATAATCAAATAATATGTATACTGATCAGTTATCCAAATAATTTCATTTTATGATGGTTTCATGAAAAAATAGTAAAAATATAAAATTTAAGAAGACCAGAGAAAAACACCAAGCGGCAAGTACAAAGCTGTTTAAAAATGCTTTATCAATCTGACATTTTACAAAAAGTTATAATAACTAAGTTAAAGTGAACCTCCAAACAAAAAAATCTACTCATCAGCACTGAAAAGGCTTGATGTTTCTTTAACAGTTTCACAGCATCAGAACTTTTTTGGGGGAGGAGGGTTCATACCCAAGTCTCATTTTTAGCTGCACAGAAGCTAAGCTCCGTCCCATCAAAGAAAACTGCCCGGGCATTTTTCCCCTGATGCTGTGCAAAGCATGATGGGATTGCTGATGTTGTTGTTCTTGTTGCCTAGCAGCTGGGAGGGGTGATCAGGACACATGAACTGTGTCTCATGCTCCCTGTCACCTTTCAACCAAAAAGATGGCTGCCCTCATGAAATCACAACGCTTTGTATGTTCTTTTAAAACAGGGTGGGTGAGAGATTATATTAATACCTATCTATTTTAATTAACATAACTAATGTAACTTAATGTCAGTAATTTTGTTTAGGCTGAAGTTCCTCTTTAGGCTGAAGTTCCTCTTTAACCATAACATTTTAGGTCTGTTGCCATCGCTAATTTCAGCACAAGCTTTAGTTACAAAATAAAGAAAGATTTGGTGACTTTGCTATGTCTGCACTTTTAGGAGAAATATACGAGAAATATATAATCGTGTTCTAACTAAATAATAAATAAATAAAAATAAATGTTTCAAGCTTTAACTTACAGAATCCAACATTAGAATGTATTAAAATGTATATATATATATATATATATATATATATATATATATATATATATATATATATATATATACAGTGTATATATATATATATATATATATATATATATATATACATACACTGTATATATACATACTGTATGTACCGGTATATACTAAAATGGCTACAGGCCCCATAGCAGCTGCCATGGCTGCTATGGTGATCCCTACACAGCCAGTTTTCATTAACCTCCCTGGCTTGGGCTGCAGAGTATAGCGTGCAGCGGGTGTTTTTACTCACCTCCCGGGGTATCCAGACGTCAGTAGCCATTCTCCTTCCTGTCCTCCGAGGCTCTGAATCACTTTGGTGAGATTGTCGTTGGTGATGTCACTGAAGGATTACAGCACCACCCGGAGGACGGAGGGTAAATTGCAGCGCTGGAGCCCAGGGAGTTGAGTAAGTGCTGGGGCTGCTACAGGCATTCTGGCAGCATGATTTTTTCCTAATTTTAGGGTCTAAAACATGCTGAGTCCTACAGAGCCTTCCCGTTCCTCTCACGGTCCCCTCGTTCCAGCTCTGGCTGCTCCATTTGAATCCTCCGCCGCAGGAGGCTTTGGAAATCTTGGGGAGGCCAAGTGCTCCCAAAGATGGCGGCTCTATACTGCGACCGATCGGCAACAGCGGTGGAACGAGGGGGCCGGGAAAGGAGCTTTAGGACCCAGAGCCTTCCCTCTCCTAAGTATCTGGGGTTTTTTCCGCTTCCCATTAGCTTTAACGTTTGATAGTTATAAATAGAATGATGGGGCTCTCACTGTAGCTACAACACTGACCAGGATGCAGTTTGGAATAAATCCAGCATTTTAATGGTGTAAGTGAACATTAGATATTTCCTCTATCATATCCCGTGCAGCGATGGTTAATTTTTATTCAGACAAGAGGTGACCCATCAGGCCGGGTGAGCACAGAGAGAGGGAAGCCTTGTGAAGCATCACATCTGTGAACTGCTGTGTAATTTTGGTGTCAGAACTGAAATGTTAGGTCGCTTGTTTCCCTGTGACGAAGGAAGAAAATAAATGTGCCGCAGATGGGCAGACTGCACTTTACTTGACAGAGTGGACTAATGAGAGAACAGCTAAAAACGACACATTGCCATGCAGGAGGCTGGAGAGAGGCATCAATCCTAAATAAATGCCACGGTGCAAAGGATTCTGGGAGCAGCACTCTATCTCAGTAGCTTGCTAAGATTTTCCAGGTTCTGGCTTTGTACACGGAGGCAGCACAGATAATAGGAAAGGATAATGGCATCCAAACAGCAAAACCTATAGGAATAGGAACTATTCTGTCTGCCAAAAGATTTGTAAAGTGAGGCATGCTTACCTCTGAACCTCTTCTGTATTATATAGCCACATAATGCAAGGTAGGAGACAACACTGCTTAGAATTGTCTGTAAGTGAAAGTATAACTCCAGCCTGGACAGTATTGTTTTTAGCGTTGCCTGGCTATAATACAGTTGCCCTTTTTACAAGTGTGTCTTCTACAATTTTGACTCTGATTCCTTGTTGCATAGCCTTCAAATGGAACAAGTCAGAGTAGCTCAGCTGCAGCTTTGCCCTATGCACTATAGCAGGGGTCTCAAACTCGCGGCCCGCGGGCCATTTGCGGCCCTCGATACAATATTTTGTGGCCCTCGCCGGCAAAAGCTTCCTTATAGTTCGCTTCAGTGCTCCCAAGTAATCCACCGCATCCCCGCCACTAAACGAGGGCTGCAAAGCCCCCAAATCGCCCGGGAGGGCAATCCGCCAGCATTTCCTGGAAGGGGCAGACCTTTTAGCTTCAGCTCTGCCCCTCCTGACGTCAATCGCCGCACGGATCGCTGCATCTCCCCGCCCCTCTCTGAGAAGGAAGAGTGAGGGGGCGGGCAAAGGCGGCGATGCGCCGTGATTGTGAAATTCCTTATGCGGCCCAGCCTCATCCTGACTTTGCCTCCTGCGGCCCCCCAGGTAAATTGAGTTTGAGACCCCTGCACTATAGCCTTGTACACGATAGAGGCTTTTCCAGTCCTAGCAACAAATCGGGACCCCTGGGCAAAATTAGCCCAGAGGCCCCCCAACAGACACCCTCCACCACCACCCAAATAGGCATTGGGGCCCTTTGTTGCAAGTTGTTATATGACTCCTAGAATACAATACAATACAATACAATAACATTTCTATAGCGCTTTTCTCCCATAGGACTCAAAGCGCTTAGGCTCTCTCAGATTCAGTAATTAGTAGGATGAAGTATTCACACAACAAAAGTTATATTTCTGCAAATGCCAAACTGAACAGGTGGGTTTTCAGTCTGGATTTAAACACGTCCAGGGATGGAGCTGTCCTGATCTGTTGAGGTAAGGAGTTCCAAAACGTAGGGGCAGCATGACAGAAGGCTCTGGGACCAAAAGTTTCCAAGTGGACTCTGGGTATGGCTAGATTATTAGAACCTGTTGATCTGAGAAGATGTGCCCCAAGCTGTAGAGTCAACACAGAGGGAGAAGGAGGCTGCTTTGTGTAGTTTCACTTTGGGTCCCATGATTTTCAATTACATCCCTGATGGTACCATAAGAGTATTCCCTAGACTATGGCCCATAATCAAAGGGGTAAGCCATACTCCATACAAAAATGGCTAGCGTGTCACAGACAGTCCCCATCCTTTTTCCTGATTGTATAACCTGTCAAACCCTTGTAAGTAGCACAGTACCAGTGCTCCTCTTGTATAAGGTATAGGTTGTACTAATTGCGATATACGACAAATGTTCAAGTGTCCACGGCTATGTGTACTTTGGGCTTTCTTTACTAACTGGAGGTTAGATTGTTATACACTTGGGCCCATATCCAATTCACTTTTTCTCCTACATTTTCTCTTAGATGATATTTTCACATTATAAATAAAATGGCTTGTAGTCCACCAGCAAGCAAGAAAATACTCATAATCATTTTGGAAGTACCTTTTCATCTACTTTTTGGTATTTTTTCAGTTGCAGAGTGCTGAAATGCTATTTTAAACAGAAGATCAAAAATTATCTCCTAGTAGAAAACTTGGGAGAAAAGTTGAATTGGATCAGGCCCTTGGTATCTTAGGTCTATTTCCATCTTTTCTGTTTTCGCGTTTTCTCTATAAATTGGTTGATCATGTTATGCTCTGGTCTTCGTGCCGTCTGATCCCCGCTCTCCCTGTTCCCATTTGTCCCCAATGCAGAGAGGTTATCTTCCATTACTCTCGGGATGCGACTCTAGACAAGACAAATAACATTTATATCACGCTTTTCTCCTGGCGGACTCAAAGCGCCAGAGCTGCAGCCACTAGGACGCTCTCTATGTAGCGCACCATGTGACATGACGTCACTTTGAGTGCATTCCCCAAACTTCCCTATGTACCGCTACATCCAATGTGGAGAACACTATGTGCACCCTTCCCTCTCCTCCATATATGATACCGCTCGCATTCGTCCACAGACACCTACTATTCATCTTGCAGCCCCTTCTTTCATGCATAGGAGCACCTGTTTATACTGAGCATCCTCCTAGCATATGCTATATTCTCCAGGCCCTGGCTTTTGCAGAAATCTATCCCTAAAAAAAAATTGTATAGCTTTTATGAAAAGATACTTATTTACAGTCAGCGTGACAACCCAATATCCTCTGACACCTGCTGACAGGTTCTCTTAAAACTAGTAAATCCCACTAGAATAGGAGGACACCACTGGGGGGCCGTACAATGAGTTAGTATCACTAGCAGGCCAACATCTAAATTGATTTGCAAGAGGAGGTCCTCTCTGCTTTGATGATGACAATCTTGCTATTTGTTGAGAGGATATCTCTCTCGCGGCCCATTTAATTTCGGACACAGCTGGAATAATCCGGCCCTGCAGATGATTTTTAACCCTCGTCAGAATCCTGGCTCCGGCCTGTAAATCAGCGCTTGGGATCTGTTTTCGGAGAAGGAGAACAGGCTGCAGAGCTTGTGCTGTCAGAGGTAAGATTAGACGATGGACGAAGACTCAGCAAATCTTTCATTCAGGCTTTGCCCCCCTGCGTTAAACCATAACTAGAGGCCCAACCAAGCAAAGCTCTCAGGGGGGAGGGTTTACGTTTATCTCTTGGCGCTAAAGGCCTGAAAAATCATAAAGCCGGGAACTGTGGCTAGATGGAAAATTCTGTGTTCAAGACTGCAGGCCAGTCAAACAGCTACATACATATATGGTTAAATAAACTAATGAAATAAACAATTGTATCTATCTTCCTTCTCTGAAAAATTACTTTTTAAGATATTCCACAGTTTTATTTTATATTCAAATCTACTTTTTAAGTTTGTACTGTTTTATAGTTTTTCCTCATTGACATATTCATTGAAGTATGCCAGAACTAAAATCTATGAACTATTGACTCGTTTTATCTCTTTCCTGCTCAAAGAAGCCATTTTCTGCTAGTAAAGTGTTTTATAGTTGTAATTTCTTATCAGTGAGGGTCACACTGTAGTCTGACCCAGTCCTGACTCAGACAGGAACTGCCACTTACATACCTGATGTTTAGCTCTTTCAGGCAGAGAAAGAAAAAAAGGAACACCGCATAGTTACAGTGGCTTGCAAAAGTATTCGGCCCCCTTGAAGTTTTCCACATTTTGTCATATTACTGCCACAAACATGAATCAATTTTATTGGAATTTCACGTGACAGACCAATACAAAGTGGTGTACACATGAGAAGTGGAACAAAAATCATACATCATTCCAAACATTTCTTAGAAATCAATAACTGCAAAGTGGGGTGTGCGTAATTATGCACACCCCACTTTGCAGTTATTTATTTGTAAAAAAAAATTGGAATCGTGTATGATTTTCATTCCACTTCTCACGTGTACACCACTTTGTATTGGTCTGTCACGTGAAATTCCAATAAAATTGATTAATGTTTCTGGCAGTAATGTGACAAAATGTGGAAAACTTCAGGGGGGGGGGGGGGGTGAATACTTTTGCAAGCCACTGTATTTGTGTGCTAGAAACTGTACATACACATGTCTATCTCATCATGTCACATGTCACCTCAGGTATCCTTTAAATACTTTGTTTACTTGGCATGGCCCTGAGACAATGAGGTGGGGGTCAAAGTGGAAATTAAAAAATGCAAACTTCCTGGGACAAATCTAGTGTTCTTCTAGACCAGGCATGGGCAAACTTGGCCCTCCTGCTGTTAAAGAGTAACTGTCAGGCTGCAGAAGCTAATTTAAACCTCTATTCTCCTGTGTTAAACAGTTTAGAAGGAAGCCAAAAAGGCATTAGTGAAGATAAAAATCTCTCTTACCTTTGATGTGTGCTTATCAGCAAAGCTGTTAGACCAGTGTTTCTCAACATTTTATAAGTGTGTACCCCTTTTAAAACCCTGTACTCATCGAGTACCCCCTAGCATAGTAAACATGATCACAAGTACCCCTTGACAAATATATATTTAATCGTAGTACATGATAGTTGGTTCTAAACAATTTGCAAGCATTTATTATTGCTTTTAATTAGCTAAAATACTAATTTGGTGTTGTTTAAATAGGAATTATAATTTTCTATATCTCTAAATTTGTTATTCTTGGTTAAGTATATCAAGCCCGAGTACCCCCTGGACCCATCAGAAGTACCCCCTGGGGTACGCGTACCGCATGTTGAGAACCTAGGTGTTAGACCAAGCAGGACGCAAGCCGCATACTATACTGCAAAGCATTCTGGGGCCCTCCCCTCGGCTGCTAATGAGACGTTACAGCAGCTTGTAATCAGTTCAGCGCGTAGCACTGATAAATCTCCGGGCAGAGTACACTGCAGGAGTCAGCTATTGTTCCTAGCCACATGGCTAATTAATATTCACTGCACACTGTGTTATTCAGTACGAGCTTTTCTGTGATCAGGAAGCAGGCAGGACATGACGACACAATTGGCTTCATAGAAGACAGAAAAACATGGAACCTGCCATGAGCTGTCAGGAGCATCAATCTCTGCATATACTATATAAAAATTCTGTGAAGTACAAACGTGGACAGTGAAATGCATATGTAATGTAAGTACAGCCAATCTTTAGCTACTGATATATGTGTTTATTTTCTCTGAGACCTTATACCTAACAGCTCCTCTTTAAGGAACTACAAGTCCCACAATGCATTTGCCTTTATGAGTCATGGCTGTGGCTGTGAAAGACTCCTGCAATGCACTGTGGGACTTGTAGTTCCTTAACAGCTGGAGGGCCAAGTTTGCCCATGCCTGTTCTAGACTCCGCCTCCTTAGGACTGCTGCTCTGAAAGTGTTTGTCTGTTTCTGCAGCTCTGTCCCGTCAGACTCCAGGGCCGCCCTTAGGTTTCACGCCCTGTACAAAATTAGACTCTGGTGCCCCCCACCCAGACTATGACGCCCACCCTGGGTCATTTGATGACATTGACGAACGCGTGAAAAACTAGCACAGGGGCATATTCACTAAATAGCGGTAACACCGCACCG
The DNA here is from genome assembly GCF_040937935.1 of Hyperolius riggenbachi. Classification (NCBI taxonomy): domain Eukaryota; kingdom Metazoa; phylum Chordata; class Amphibia; order Anura; family Hyperoliidae; genus Hyperolius; species Hyperolius riggenbachi. The sequence goes on along the minus strand of NC_090654.1, from coordinate 75,306,225 downwards.
CTGATGCTTGCCTTGGCTGTCTTGGATATGTCCATTAATAAAGGTTACACTCTACCGACAAGTGCGGACCTTCTCTCTTCTTCCAGCGGTAACACTATTGTGCAAAGAAAGCACACAGCAATTTACTTACGCCAGTTGCGTGGCGTGCGTTACACTAGAAACGGGCACATTGCTTAAATAGTACGCAACTGACATAAGTAATGCTGTCTGCGCATGGGAATTTTACTAGTATTTAATGAATATGCCCCACTGTTATCCTAACAATCGATGCACAATTGTTAGGGCAATTGTTAGGCAATAGATACTGTCCGTGTGTGTTCACCTTTATTGTGGGTGGAGGGGGAAGGGGAGTGAGGGCCAGAGCTGAGACAAGGTCCTTCAGCACCCAAGGCTGAGGCACCAAAGTGCGTCCTTCCATCCCTTCCACCCCAGCTGTCACACACTGATTGCTATTAGACTAAGAGGCACCCCAGGACCCCCAAGATCTTAATCACTGCCATGTATCCCATTTTCTTAATTCTCTCTGCTTCAAATACAATAGGGGAATTATAGTTGAGTGAATTGTGCGCTCCCTCCTACGCTGAGGCTGGAGCATGTCTCGCCCCTGCCTCGACCCGGCCCTGGTGAAGGCTGGTTTGATGCCATGGAGTGAATGAGTAGTGAGTGAGAACAGAGGGGGTTGTTAGGGGGGTTGTTAGGGGGAGTGGGAGATGATAAGTCTATTCAGGATGTTCAGGGATGTTAGAGCAGAAATGGCGTATTGAGAGTTGTAGGGGGGAGAGTGATAGCATTGAGCGTGCTGGTGGGTGGATGGAGAGAGAAAGGGGTTTACTGGGGGTTAGGAGGAAGGGAGAGAGTGAGGCTACTGAAGAAGCTGGGGAGGTGGGGAGATGGGTGGAGAGAAAGGGGCTTATTGATGGTCAGGAGGGGAGAGAGTGATGCTATTTAAGATGATGAGGGGTGAATGGGTGGAGAGAGAGGGGCTTATCGATGGTCTTGAGAGTAGAGTGTGAAGCTATTGAGGAGGCAACAAGTGAAAAGAGAGACAGAGGGGTTATTAAGGGTGCTTATAGGCTTGTTTGAGTAGGTGCGTTTTCAAAGTACGTTTGAAGGTTTCCAGGCTGGGAGCATGACAGACAAGCTGTGGGAGAGAGTTGCAAAAGAGAAGGACAGCCTGTGAGAAGTCCTAGATGTGAGAGTGAGAGGAGGTGACCAAGCTAGAGAACAAAAGGGTCTCCTGTGAGCAGGGCCGGTTTAAGCAACAATGGGGCCCCAGGGCAAAATAAACCTGCCCCCCCCCCCCCCCCCAACATATACCCCGGAACAAAAATCGGCATTAGCAGATCTTTTTTGCAGCTGGTATAACAGGGTGTGAAGTCCCAATCGGTCAGAGCTCCACATTCTGGCTATCCCAGCCTGCATGGGGGACAAGGGGATAAAAAGTTTCAGGAGAGGGGACCCCACATAATTAAAAAAAAAAAATTCCCACACTCTAAACATAAACAAATTGGGGAAAATAGGAAAAAATGTCAGGGATCTTCATACAGCCATATTGCGGTTGTATAGCGATCCCTGGCCAAAGCGCTGCGGCTGCGTATAGACCCCTGGAAACCCCGTCAAGAAATTTATTGCGCTTTCGTTTGATGCATGTAAAATTACACTACCCTTAGGTTTGCTACTAAAAGTGACATTTACCACATTTAAAACTATACTTTTTTCCTTCTAAACTTTAAAATCGATTTTCTCAAAAACTATAAGGTCTTTTTGAAAAATTGTTTATTCCTCTTATTCCTAATGATCTCCTTAACATATCCTGCAAATTAAGGGGTTTCTAGCATTTAACGTGGATTTGCTATTAACCATTAAAGTCGGCAGGTTTTTAAATGTTTTTTTTTTTCCTTTGAAACTTTAAAATCGATTTTCTCAAAAACTATAAGGCCGATTTGAAAAAAAATGTTTTCCTCTTGTAGCCCCTACAAGCTCTGGGGCCCTGGGGCAGCTGCCTCCTTTGCCTTAATGGTAGCACCGGCCCTGCCTGTGAGATATGGAGGTTCCAAGCGGGGAGGTATCTCTAGGTTAATGAGGAAATTCAATTGTATAGAGGTGAAAGCTTGTGTAGAGCTTTGTATGATAGCAGGAGGAGTTTAGACTGGATCTTTTGGGCAATTGGGAACCGATGGAGAAATTGGCAGAGAGAGACTGCCTCAGAGGAGCGGGAGGAGAGGTGGAGGAGACGGGCAGCAGAGTTTAGTAGGGACAGGAGAGGTGCCAGTCTACTTTTTGCTAAACCACAGAGTAAGGTGTTACAGTAGTCAAGACAGGATATGATTAGAGCATGTACATGTATTAACACTTTAACTACCTCCTGCTACTTCCATCTCAAAAACATTTTCAGAATCCGTCCCTTCCTTACACAAGAAGCAACTAAAATGCTTGTGCATGCCCTAATCATCTCCCGTCTCGACTACTGCAACACCCTACTCTGTGGTCTACCAAAAAGCAGATTGGCACCTCTCCAATCCCTACTAAACTCTGCAGCCCGTCTCATCCACCTCTCTTCTAGATCCTCTGAGGCAGCCCCTCTCTGCCAATCCCTCCATTGGTTACCAGTTGCCCAAAGGATTCAGTTTAAACTTCTCACACTGGCATACAAAGCTCTACACAAGCTATCGCCTCCATACATTTCCTCTTTAATCTCCAGATACCTCCCCGCTCGGACCCTCCGTTCCTCACAGGAGACCCTTTTGTCCTCCAGCCTAGTCACCTCCTCTCACTCTCGCATCCAAGACTTCTCACGGGCGGTCCCTCTCCTTTGGAACTCTCTCCCTCAACCGGTTCGTCATGCCACGAGTCTGGAAACCTTCAAACGTACTCTGAAAACACACCTGTTCAGACAAGCCTATAATTTGCTATAGGCAGCACTGAAGGCACACTGGCTCACCCACTAATCCTTGTGTTTCCTTCCCCTTTGTCTCCTACCCACTACCCTCTAGATTGTAAACTCGCAAGGGCAGGGACCTCCTCCTAGTGTTTCTCATACTGCTGTAATTTTAACATATGTATATGTACCAACTACATATCAACTATGTATGTATCTGTATTTACTCTATTCAATGTCATGACTGTACAGTGTCTTGTATTTCTTATGTATATTTGTTCCCCATTATTTGTTTGTACTATGTACAGTGCTACGGAAGATATTGGCGCTATATAAATAAAAAATAATAATAATAATAATAATAATAATAATAATGTACAAGTGGTTTGGTTCAGCATGCACCTCCTGTTGCTATTCACTGGTGGCATAGTTTTGCATTACTGGTTGTTCCTCTGCATTACATAATGTCATTACGTGGGTGCATGTAATAGCATGAGGGGTATGTCAAGCAACGTAGGTGGCCATTCACTGGTCCCCTCATTAGTAAAAAGGACAGGTAGCACCAATTTGGGAATCTCCCTTAAATTTCACAGGTATTTTTACTTGACTTTTTCACCTCAGTATTACCACATGACAGCGGCTAATGCATCCTGTCATTATAATGTGCTTGGTGTGAGAGATGTGATCTGCTGTCATAGAAAGCAATGTTTGGTTTGCAAAAACACTTCACCTTTATAAAGAGGCCACTTAGTTTTCATAATCTGGTTTGTCAAAAAGAGGATTAATTGAAGCCCAGCTGCAAGCACAAATATTTTCTTAGCCTTGTCCAAGCACTCAGTGACAGAGCTGAATTTCATCAGTGTAGAAGGTAAATGATTAGCCGATGTTGAATCACTTTAGCGTACTTCTACTTAAGGCTTTGTACACGCCTGCAATAATGCTCTTCCGAAGCAATCAGCTTTTATTATTTCCTCGTACAAACATGCTGTTTGGCTCTCTGCTGATCATCATGCTCTACGGAGAGGGAGGGAGGAAGAACGAGTGGTAGCAAGGTCCTGGCACCTGTGACAAAAAATAATTTCATGCAGGTAGGCTGGGAGCACACTTTGCAGAATCAGGGCTGGTGCACACCAAGAGCGCTTCTGAGTGCTTTTAAAAATGCCACTGCTTTGAAAAGCGCTTGGCTAATGTATTTGAATAAGATGGAGCACACCAGAGCGATGTGATTTTCTCCTAAACCCAAACGCGGGTCCTGCAGCATTTCTGCTGATTTCTGAGGTGATTTTCCCTCAATGTTAAGTATAGGAAAGTGAAAAAACGATTTTCCAAGAGTTTTTGTTACAGAAGCTGTTCAGTTACAGCTCTACTGTAACAAAAAATAAAAAAACCTTACATCAAAATGCTCCAAAAATCGCTAGGCATGATTAGAAAATCGCTAGGCAATCCATCTGCACAAATTCGGATGCAGATGTACTATCCATCTCCTCTTGCTCTTCCTCAGTGATGTCAGGTAAGTTCTCCTCCTCCCCCCAGCCACGAACAATACCACGGGAAAGTTGAGCAGCACAAGCCCCCTGCGACACCTGCTGCGGTTGTTCTTCCGCCTCCTCCTCCTTCTCCAAAAAAACACCTTCCTCATCATCTGACTCCTCTTCCCCACACGACTCTTCCTCCTCCTTCCCCCTCCTCTGTGCTGCCGCAGGTGTTGAGGAAACATCTGGTTCTGAGAATTGATTCCACAACTCTTCCTCCTGTTCCTGTTCATGCTCCTCCACAGTAAGACTAAGGAAACAGGAGGAAATAAATTATATGTAAAAGTACAAATTTTTCCCTACATCTTTCCATCTGGCCTAGACATGGTGGCACACCTGTGTGCTCTGGTCAATTTTAAATAGATTTACATATATATGTGTTTGTATTTTGGTCATTAATACAATTTGTACTTTTACATATAATTTATTTCCTCCTGTTTCCGTAGTCTTACATTGGTCATATTGAGAAGTCTTAGACTTGTGGAGGATTATCTGTGATAGGAATTTTTAGGACCCATTTGTCTAAATCATGCTCCTCCACAGCTTGATCCACCACTCTACGCTCAGCACGCTCCAGGAAGAAAGCATATGGGATCAAGTCGCTGATGGCACCTTCACTGCGACTCACCAGGTTTGTCACCTCCTCAAACGGACGCATGAGCCTGCAGGCATTTCGCATGAGTGTCCAGTACTTCGGCCAGAACATCCCCATCTCCCCAGAGTGTGTCCTTCTACTGTAGTTGTAGAGATTCTGGTTGACGGCTTTCTCCTGTTGTAGCAGGCGGTTAAACATGAGGAGGGTTGAAACCCAGTGATTCGGGCTATCGAAAATCAAGTGTCTCACCGGCAAGTTCTTTCTCCGCTGAATATAGGCCAAGCGTGCCATGGCCGTGTAAGACCGCCTGAAATGCCCACACAACTTCCTGGACTGCTTCAGGACGTCCTGTAAGCCTGGGTACTTAGACACAAATCTCTGAATTATTAGATTCAACACATGTGCCATGCAGGGTACACATGTCAACTTTCTCAAATTCAAAGCCGAAATGAGATTGCTGCCATTCTAACACACCACGTTGCTGATCTCCAGTTGGTGCGGGGTCAGTCACTGATCCACCTGTTTGTTAAAAGCAGCCAGGAGAGCTGCTCCACTGTGACTCTCCGCTTTGAGGCAAGACATGTCTAAGATGGTGTGACACTGTCGTACCTGGCATCAGGGCCGGATTACTGACCAGGCAACAAAAGCAGTAGCTTGGGGCCCCATTCAGAGTCAAAGGGGCCCCATCTGCACATAAACCAGCAGTGCAGTAACTATGGAAAGATGCATATCATTTTAAAGCTCGCGGCCACAGCAAATTCGATCGCAAAAATAGCGAAAACTAAAAGGCGTAGGGTGGCAGTTTATCTATCATTGGAAAGAGGAGAAAGAGAGCTTCAAAATGATATGCATCTTTCCATAGTTACAGTACATTGTATTACACAGGACGACTTTTCTCCAAAGTCGGCAGCTCGATTCAGCACAATGCAATGAAATATAAGGAACCCAGGGGGATATAATTACGAACATCATGTTGGTAGGTGTGAGAATGTAATTGATTAGTTGTGGGTATGCTTAAAGGCATACCCACAGGCACTGCTCGGAGTCCCTTTAAGGGCTCTGCCTCTGACACAGGAGACTAGGGTTCGAATCTTGGCTCTGCCTGTTCAGTAAGCAAGCACCTATTTAGTAGGAGACCTTAGGCAAGTCTCTCTAACACTGCTACTGCCTATAGGGCGCGTCCTAGTGGCTGCAGCTCTGGCGCTTTGAGTCCGCCAGGAGAAAAGCACGATATAAATGTTATTTGTCTTGTCTTGTCAAATGATGCCGTGCGCTGCTGATTGTCTTCAGAGCCAGGCTCTCCTCCTAGGTCCCCCTCCTGCTACTGTGCGCTCTGCCGCTGCCCACTCCTCCTTCCCTTCCCACAGAGAACCACAGCTGCAGCAAGAATGATAGCAGCAGATGGCAAATGCTCACTCACCTATTCATGATCCAAGCGATAGAGATCCCGTCATCTGAAACCCATCTGTCTTTTCTACAGTGCAGCCGCTCGCTCTGAACTTCCTGATTCTCAGATCAGACAGGAAGTAGGTAGTAGTAATAGTAGAAGTAACAGAGCAGCAGCACTCTAGAGGAGACAGATGGGCTTCGGATGACGGGACCTCTATTGCTTGGATCGCAATAGGTGAATGTGAGTCATCTGGTGCTGTCATTCTCCCCCGCTGCGGCTGCCTTCTCTTCTGGACTATCGTATTCACTGGGATGGAGGCTGCATGTTGGCTGTCTAGTTTGGGAGGAAATTGATTATTCGGTAGTGGGGGTGGTTATGTAATTCTGTCTGGGGAACGGCTTCTGGTTTGACGGTGTCCAGAGCTTTCTGCTATTGCCAGGCTGGAGATGCAGGGGGAAAGTGCTGCTGCTGTGATATCTGGCGCCCTCTTCAGAGGGGTGTCCCAGCCCTTGAGTGCAAATGTCCAAGCCATTCATCTCTCACTCTGAATTTTGCCGCTGCTATTCCCTGCATTGTGCACCCACAGAGGAAAGCGGGCTGTTGCCCATAGCAACCAGTAGCTCGACTGCCCCGGTGTGTGCGGCATGTTGTTGTGCAGCTGCATCTTCTGAATCTATTACGACATGATGGGGGGCCCAAATCAGTTACTTTGCTTAGGGCCCCATTTAGCCTTAATCCGGCTCTGCCTGGCATGCAGCATGCATCTTGGGGAGTCGGGGCTGTGTAGCTGGAGAGGAGATCGCAGCACCAGTAGAGTTGAACTGCCACTCAGCCAAGGAGGAGGAGGACGACAGTGAAGAGGATGTAGCAGGAGGAGTAGGAGGAGAAGGAGAGGAGGTGGCAGCAGGCCTGCCTGCAAGCCGTGGAGGTGTCACAACTAAGTCCGCTGCACAGCCACATACTCCCTGTTTGCCAGCGGTCACCAGGTTGACCCAATGGGATGTGTAAGTAATGTACCTGCCCTGACCGTGCTTGGCAGACCAGGTATCCGTGGTCAGATGGACCCTTGACCTAACGCTGTGTGCCAGAGATGACACCACTTGCCTTTCAACTTCACGGTACAGTTTGGGTATCGCCTTTTTGGAGAAATAATTGCGGCCTGGTATCTTCCACTGCGGAGTCCCAATGGCCACAAATTTTTGGAAGGCCTCAGAGTCCACCAGCTGGTATGGTAACAGCTGGCGAGCTAACAGTTCCAACAAGCCAGCTGTCAGACGCCAGGCAAGGGGGTGACTGGCAGACATTGGCTTCTTCCGCTCAAAGATTTCCCTCACAGACACCTGGCTGCTGTTGTGGGCAAGGGAGCAGGAACCGCTCAAGGTGAGAGGCGGAGTGGAGGAGGGTGGCTGTGATTGTGAAGGTGCAAGGGAGAAAGCGGCTGAAGATGATGCACCTGAAGGAGGAAGAGGAGAAGGAGGGTGGCTTTGCTTTTGTGTGCTGCTTTTCCTCAGGTGGTCTTACCATTGCAGTTTGTGTCTTTTCTCCATGTGCCTTCGTAAGGCAGTTGTCCCTACGCGGGTGTTGGCCTTTCCATGGCTCAATATTTGGCGGCAGAGAGAACAGATGGCATTGCTCTGATCTGAGGCAGACACACAAAAAAATGTCCACACCGCTGAGCCCAGGGGTGTGGGCACTATGGTGGTGTCAGCAGCTGACATTGAAGGGCATGTTGGCTGGCTGTCCATAGGTGGTGATACATGGCACCAAACACTGCCACCAGCTGTTTCTGACGACAAGCTCCCCCTGCTTCTTTCAGGAACTCGTCTCCTCCTACTCCTCTCTGACTCCCCCTCTGAACTGTCCCCCTGTTCATCTTCTCTATTGGGAACCCACATGGCATCCGTATCATCATAATCATCATTATTATCCTTCCCAGCTTCGCTTGCATCAGACACCTCCAAAACTACACCAACAGCAGGTACTTCATCATCCTCACACCTTACGTCCATAGTGTTGCCTAACTCAGACATATGAGGTGGTGTAACTTGCTTAGCGCCTTCATCTTGTTGTAACAATAATGGCTGTGAATCAGTGAATTCCCCACCAAATAACTCCTGCAAAGTGTCAAATGCAGCGGATGTGGTGCTTGTAGTAGCGCTGGTGGCTGCGGAAGATGAGGTGTTCTGTGTTAAATAGTCAACCACGTCCTAACAATCTTGGGAGTTGATGGGACGTGCCTTTTCCTGAGCACTATACTTTGGTCCAGGGCCGCACAAAATCACGTCAGCACGACCTCGAACAGACCTTCCGGCTGGCCTGCCTCTGGGTCTGCCTCTGCCTGTTGTTTTGTCCATATCGGGGGGGGGGGGGGGGGGAAGGGGGTTATGAAGTGAAAGGTATGCACTGACTTGACTAATACAATGTGCAGTCACACAGGTGCAGTGAAAGGTATGCAGTGACTGGTATTACAATTCAATGTGCAGCTGTCCCACAGGTGCAGTTAACAGGTATGCATGGTATATTAAACAGCGTGCGGTCACACAGGTACTGTGAACAATTATGCAATGACTAGTATTACAAATGTGCAGCTGTCACACACACAGGTACCGTGAACAGGTGCAGTGATTGGTATATAATATAACACTGCGTGCGCTCACGTAGGTAGGTGCACTGAACAGGTAGGTATGCAGTGATTGGTATTACAAATGTGCAGCTGTCACACACACAGCTACCGTGAACAGGTGCAGTGACTGGTGGTATATAACACTGCGTGTGCTCACCTGGGTAGGTGCACTGAACAGGTAGGTATGCAGTGATTGGTATTACAAATGTGCAGCTGTCACACACACAGCTACCGTGAACAGGTGCAGTGACTGGTGGTATATAACACTGCGTGTGCTCACCTGGGTAGGTGCACTGAACAGGTAGGTATGCAGTGATTGGTATTACAAATGTGCAGCTGTCACACACACAGCTACCGTGAACAGGTGCAGTGACTGGTGGTATATAACACTGCGTGTGCTCACCTGGGTAGGTGCACTGAACAGGTAGGTATGCAGTGATTGGTATTACAAATGTGCAGCTGTCACACACACAGGTACCGTGAACAGGTGCAGTGGCTGGTGGTATATAACACTGCGTGTGCTCACGTAGGTGGGTGCACTGAACAGGTAGGCATGCAGTGATTGGTATTACAAATGTGCAGCTGTCACACACACAGCTACCGTGAACAGGTGCAGTGACTGGTGGTATATAACACTGCGTGTGCTCACCTGGGTAGGTGCACTGAACAGGTAGGTATGCAGTGATTGGTATTACAAATGTGCAGCTGTCACACACACAGGTACCGTGAACAGGTGCAGTGGCTGGTGGTATATAACACTGCGTGCGCTCACGTAGGTAGGTGCACTGAACAGGTAGGTATGCAGTGATTAGTATTACAAATGTGCAGCTGTCACACACACATGGGTACCATGAACAGGTGCAGTGACTGGTGGTATATAACACTGTGTGCGCTCATGTAGGTGGGTGAACTGAACAGGTAGGTATGCAGTGATTGGTATTAAAAATGTGCAGCTGTCACACACACAGGTAGTCACTGAATGTGCTCTGCCTGGCAGTGGCACCGTAGGAATTACCAAGGGGCCAAGGGCTAGCTGCGACTTACTAACAGGGCTGTATATGCAACACAAGTGTCTGTGGGACACACACACACACAAAAAATAGATCACAAGGACAACATTAGCTCTCAAAAGAGCTGTTGAGGGGTGCTTTTTAGCAATAAGTATCAGCAAGGAGCAAGCTAGCAAGCCTACAAGAGCCTGACAAAGCTTTCCCTATGTCTACAGCAGGTTCTCTCCCTTCTCTAATTACTGCAGCCACACGAGTGAGTGAAAAGGCTGATGCTGCCTGTCTTTTATAAGGGGGGGGGGGGGGCTCCAGGAGGGAGTGTAGCCTGATTGGCTACCCTGTTTCTGCTGACTGTGATGTAGAGGGTCAAAGTTGACCCTAATGATGTGGTATAGGGGGCGGGTTGAACTCGCATATAGTTCGCGGTTCACTGCGAATGCGAACCATCGAAGTTCTCATGAATCGGTTCGCTGTCGAACTCTATAGGTTAACAGTAGTGAATGAGATACCTATAGACACTGAAGCAGCCAATAGATAAATAGTGCACAGGGCAGCATAAATAAAGTGAGAAAATACTTAGCCCAGATCAGTAGTGAGTGGTATCAGCATCTGGAAGGCGATATGGAGGGACAGAGAACCCCCTCAAACGACCCCACTAGATCGTGGGTGTTACCCCACTTTTTCAAGTAGAGAAGGGACAGACCGTGACTGTGCCCTCTTTATTTATTGGCAGCTTCAGTGTCTGCAAGTCAGGACAGGTGAATTACTACAATGCAGCATCGTGCAGGGGTCCCAGGGACCAGGGCCGAATTTACCATAAGGCACTGTAGGCACATGCCGACAGGTGCCTGATGATGGAAAGGCGGTTCACTCCCCTCCCCCAGTGCCTCCCTCCTTCCTTTCGTATGCAGAGTCTTGAGCAAAGCGTAAATGAGAGGTTATTCAACCAGCTCGGCATTCCACTGACGAGATCTCCCTTCAATCCGGGGCAACCTCTAGCTACTTAATACTGAGGCTAACGTCTGGCTACCTAATGCTAGGGGACACCTGTAGCTACCTGTGACGGCCACAGGAAGTAAGGGAGAAATGACAGCGGGGCCAGAACACTTGCGGAGCGGTTCGTCTGGGGTTTGCAGGTTCATGTAGGCTGAAGTCTAGGGTGCCAGGACATCTTTGCCTATAGGCTCATGTGATGTAAATCCAGGCGTGCCGGGGACTCTAGAGCAGTTGGGGGACACCACCTGAGGATCCTGCAGCGCAGGGGGGGAGGGCGGATGCCCCCTTTTGCCTTAATGGCAGCGCTGGCCCTAACTAGAAGGTAACTAAGTAAGAAGGATTTGGGAGGGTCTCAGGGGCCAGGGCTCGTTCACAGTGCGTTCCACTCGCGTTAGCGATCGGGTTGGACTTTTTTTGCGGCAATTTTTTTTTAGATTCCCGGCGCTTGGGTGAGCATTCTGTTTTTGTGAAAAGCACCTTTCTAAGTGCTTTTCCCAAGCGTTTTTTTTTAATTCACTTCCTGACACAAGTCAAGAAGTGAACTCTTTGACCCGGAAAATAATAAATACAATGTATTTATTCCTAAAAACGTGAACGCAATCGCTGCGCAAAGCAATCTTGTGAGCATTTGCGTGTTTCCTATACCTTCCATTGAGGCAAAATCACCCCAAAAATGGTACAGCGCACGCACCGTGCTGATATGAACCTTCTCATAGAGATTAATTGCACAAGCGTTTTGTGGGCGATTTTAAAAATGACATGTGCTTGATAAAAAGGCCGAAATCGCCCCTAGTGTGAACGAGCCCTTAGGGTTATCTACATGGGCACATAGCAGTAAGGAACTGGAAGGCTTTGTAGGTGAGGCTGCAGCCACTTGGTTCATCATCATTGCGTCATTTAGTCTGCACAAGGGCATCACACAGAAAGTTCTGTCCCAGAAGAGCACAGCCTGCAGCTCTGAAGTCTCGTTCAGCAGGAAGTGCTGAAGGGTCTCTAGCAGGTACAGGGTCACCTGACCCAGCACATTAAAAGTGATTTGCCTGACTAAGTTTAGCTAATCAAGGAGCTGCGTAAAAAAAAGATCACAGCATCTCTATACAGGACTAGGAAAACTTCTATGCCTGGAGTTATTACGATTTAAAGGGGCACTATGGTGAAAAGTTGTAAACTTTAAATTATGTGCAAACATATACAAATAAGAAGTACGTTTTTTCCAGAGTAAAATGAGCTATAAATTACTTTTCTCCTATGTTGCTGTCACTTACAGTAGGTAGTAGAAATCTGAAAGAAGTGACAGGTTTAGGGCTAGTCCATCTTTTCATAGGGGATTCTCAGGAATGTATTTATATTCAAAAGCACTTAGTGAATGGCAGTTGCTCTGTCCAACTGCCAAAAAACTGTGCAGCGAACAGGGAAGCTAGCCAGCATCATTGTTTAAATCATTTTTAGGGAATATCTTTATAAAGAATAAAAGCCTTGATGAGAATCCCCTATGAAGAGATGGACTAGTCCAAATCCTGTCACTTCTTTCAGATTTCCACTACCTACTGTAAGTGACAGCAACATAGGAGAAAAGTAATTTATGGCTCATTTTACACTGGAAAAAAAACAAACATTTGTCTATGTTTGCACATATTTAAAATTTTCAATTTTTCGTCGTAGTGCCCCTTTACTTTAAAGAGGCAAATATAAACTTGTCAGGATCAATGTAGGTCTTTACCCTGTTCTTGGCCAAGCTGCAGATAGGAGGCTGCTGGACAGAGGCGTGGCTAGGGATTATGGGGCCACAAAGCAGAATTTTATTGGTGTCCTCAAATTTAGGCACTCGTGGGCAAAGCCACCTGTCCCTACCCAATGGGATATGAATTGACTGGGCAATATGCATTCCTATGCATGTTACACTGCAAATAGTCTATGGGCACTAAGGTAAAGTCAGAGGGTGGAGAAGTAAAGACAAATTAATAGTTAAAGGACTTCCGAGGCCAAAATCCGGGCCCAAAACATAAAAAAAGTTAGCTACCTTCATGGCTTTGTAAGGCACGGAGGACGCCGTCCGCGCCCTCCGTGCCGTTCCGCCTGGTCCCCTCTGGTGAATAGCCCCCCGAAAGGCTGCGACCCCACGGTCCGGGTCGGCATCTTCTGCCCCTATAAAGATGGCCGCCGGAGCTGGCCACGGCTGCGCAGTCCGCATAGCCGCTACTGCGGCTGCGCAGCTCTAGGGCCAACCCCCCGATCACGTAACAGGCAGCGTGGATCGGAGGGTTGGCCCTAGAGCTGCGCAGCCGCAGTAGCGGCTATGCGGACTGCGCAGCCGTGGCCAGCTCCGGCGGCCATCTTTATAGGGGCAGAAGATGCCGACCCGGACCGTGGGGTCGCAGCCTTTCGGGGGCTATTCACCAGAGGGGACCAGGCGGAACGGCATGGAGGGCGCGGACGGCGTCCTCCGTGCCTTACAAAGCCATGAAGGTAGCTAACTTTTTTTATGTTTTGGGCCCGGATTTTGGCCTCGGAAGTCCTTTAACACATCAATTACCACTGGGGCCCCCTATGCTTCAGGGCCTCATAGCAATTGCTATGGTTGCTATGAGTATTGCTACCAGTGGCGTAGCTAAGGAGCTGTGGGCCCCGATGCAAGTTTTACATGGGGCCCCCCAAGCACTCTATACATAACAATTGATACGGCGCACCAAAACCTGCCAATGGCAACTACAGTGTCAGAGGTGCAAGAAGAGGCTGGGAAACAGTTTGTTAGTGATTACTACTATTCACAGCATCTATAGAAATGATTATTATGAGCACAGGACCAATAGAGAGGTAATAATGTAGATGAGGGAGAGCCCTTCGGGGCCCCTCTGGCCCAAGGGCCCCGATGCGGTCGCTACCTCTGCACCCCCTATTGCTACGCCCCTGATTGCTACGCCCCTGCTGCTGGATGCTACAGCTCGTGCTGACCTTACAAACAATTCATAAAAAGAGGCATATTTATTCCTATTCCATCCACTATTTATCCTTCCCAGGAATGCAGATGTGATGTGAGTACAGAAAAAAGGAAGGCCAAGGTTTTCAGCGACCTGCATACGCCACAAGACCATGTTAATTCCTGACTTATTTAGTAATGTGGCTGAAATTCAGACTCTCCGATTGTCAATTAATTCCACAGAGTTTAGGCTCGGCAAGCGGTCTCTGCCATACGTGGTGCCAGAGCTCCCCCTACTGGCTGGCCTTGATAAATCTCTGGCACGCATCTGGAGAGCGTGCCATTCAGGGTGGGTAGCAGATGTCTTCATTTCTGGGCTCCAAGCAGTCACAAATGATGAACAAGCAGGAAAAATGCTGAGGGGGTGAAATGTTTGGTGGCGCAGGTGACACAGGCCCCAATTTTCCAGGACTCAGCACTTTGCATGTGCAGATCGTGCACCCATAAATCAGCTCATAGCAAATAAATGATCTTAATCATCTGCACTGCAGAGCCTATAGCTATAATTGTCTGCAACATTTATTTAACAGGAAAGTGAGCGCAATATTTCATTATTAGAGATTTAGCTGGAGAGTTAAAGGCATCCATTTATTTATGGAGCTGATGTGTGGTGTTTTTTTATCCCAGCATTGCCAGATTTCTAGAGAGGCCACAGAGGCCCAGGTCTAGGGCAGCTGCTGACCAAAGGGGTGGCTAGATATGGAGGAGGGCTTGCTGCATATGGATGTGGAGGCTACAAATAGGGAACAGCACATGGAATGGTGGGGCGACTGTATGTGAAGGATACATATAGAAGAGGAGGCAGCACATGGAATGGGAGGGCGGCTGCCTGCTACCATGGAAAGGGAGCCACCCCCTAGGAGACATATAAAACAAATAAACTTTATATATAAATCATGGCAAAGGACATACTTGATATATTATTTTCAGGCATACATAGGCAGTGATTCACAGCTGGGCTTGTGTAAAGCTTCAGCTGTTAGGGCCCCAGACTCTGCACGGGCCCCATACAGCTGTACCATTTGTACTGCCCTGATGGTGGCCCTGCCGTACTGCTAATGGCCATTGGCCACCCTACTTACCCTAACTTACCTCCTCCCTACCATAACTTACACTAAATATAATACATTCCTTATCACTACTACATCCCAACTTCAGCCCCACAACCATCACCCAATAGCCCTACACCTTACATTAACCTCTTCCTTGCCAGATGCTTAAATTTAACTTAACTTTTTACCTAAGCTTAAACCTAGTATACACTCTTTAACTAAACCGTAACTTAAAGAAGAACTGTAGTAAACGTAACTTAATTAATACAATTGTTTTTTTTTTAGTTTTGTTTTTTTACAATATTCATTTATAAATGATTTAGTCAGTGTTTGCCTGTTGTAAACTCTTTCCTCACCCCGATTTACATTCTGTGTATCACAGGTAGCAACATCTTTAGTCCTGTCAGGTGATCTCTGTGGAATGTTTGTTTACTGAGAGGTCTAAAACCAGTAGAAAATATACCTGGTCTACCAGAATGCTCTGGGGGTGAGAATTCCACACATCTAATCAGCCTAGGCTAAACATCACTGAGAGGGCGGGGCTACATACCAATATACAGCAACATCTAGCTATAGGAAGTGTTTCTGATACTGAAACCAGGAAATTACCGTAAAAGTGGGCATCCTGAATCATTTACAGTGTATCACTACAGTACCTCTTTAACTTCTGGTATATTATTATTATTATTGATTTATAAAGCGCCAACATATTTCGTGGTGCTGTACAAAGTAAGAAACAAACATGGGTACAAAATACAGATAATGGTATACACCAATTTGCGAAATACAGAGTTAGTACAAAATACAGAGTTGGTACAAAATACAGAATTGGTAATTACAATGACAAAATGAATATGAATAAATGTGTAACAAATTCCAAAACACAAAAAGGTGAGAGAGCCTTGTCCTTGTGAGTTTACAATCTTAAAGAAGTTATCAGGGAAAATCTTGAAAATGAGCTTTACTCACCTGGGGCTTTCTCCAGCTCCTTGCAGCCGTCTGTCCCACGCCGACCGCTCTGCGCCGCCGTCCCGGTCTCTGTGCACGGTGCGGAGGCCGACCCCGAGGTCATCCTCACTGCGCCTGCGCTAACCGCCGCTGTCACTCAAGTCTACGTTGAACGCGGCTTACTCTCCATCAGACTGCGAGCCCTGGCAAGGCTTCAGGCAGTTCGGGAGGACTCGCTGGCGGCCTGCTTGATGAGCGCTTTACACACAAACACATTGTAAGTGTACATCTTGTTGTTTCTTATATATCTATAAAGTTAATGCACCATTGGAGCGCTCCCCTACCCCTCTTGTATTTTTTCTATAGTTACTGGTGCCATCCAGTAGCGGGAGCTGCTCCGCATATATACCCAGCATTAAAGGGCCATAGCCACCTATCACTCAGCGCAAATTTATTGATAACTCTTTCTTCTTGTTGCGCAGGAGACCAGCGCCTGCGCAGTAGAGCGGCCCGACGGAGATCGGCTATTTTCGCCTATCTCTGTGCGGAGAGCCAATACTGTGCCTGCGCTGGAGCAAGGAGAGGTAAATATTTACATTGCCGCCGTTCCTGGAGAATTTTCGCCGCCGCCATGGGACCTAGGTGGACGGGGGAAGCCTCAATAGGGTCCGGAGGCTTTCCCCACCCGAGGTGAGTACCCCCCAGGGGAGGTTTTTAAAGTTACAGGGTTTCTTTAAGGAATAGAGGGGAACAAGAGGTAGGTTAGTATACAATATTCATACCTAGAGACAGTATGTTTTAGGTTATCTAGTAGAAAGTAAAACTTGGCCTGAGATCAAAAGGGGAACTGGCCTAAGGTAGAGCATATGCTTGATGGAAAAATTGCGTTTTGAGGGCAAAGGTTGGAGAGTGAAGGATGTGTTGTGGGGGGATTCCAGAGGAGGGGTGAAGCACATATCAAATCTTGTACACGTGAATGCGAGGAGGTGATTCTAGAGAAGAATAAGGTCATGTGCAGGTCTGAGATTGGAGTTGGGTTGGTATCTGGAAACTAATGAGGAGCTGTAGAAGGGAGGGAGATTGTGGAGAGCTTTGTAGGTTAGAGTTAAGAGTTTTAACTGGATCATCTGGTTAATTGGCAGCCAATGAAGAGCTTGACAGAGAGGAGCAGCAGAGGAAAAGCAGGAAGAAAGATGAATGAGACAAGCAGCTGAGTTCAGTACAGATTGGGGCGGTGCCAGTCTGTTAGTTGGTAGTCCACAAAGCAGTATGTTACAATAGTCCAGACAAGATATTATAAGAGCATGCATTAACATTTTGGTAGTGTCCTGAATGAGAAAAGATCGGATGCATGATGTGTTTTTAAGTTTCAGATGACCGGAGCTGGTTAGGGAGTGAATGTGAGGAATAAAAGAGAGAGGAGTCAAATAAGTGGTATTGAAACCAAAATCAGTTGATTAAGTTGCCATGACCGCGCATGTAGGAATGCAGATCAGGTGCTCTGACTGAAGTCTGACTGGATTAGCTGCATGCTTGTTTCAGGTGGGTGATTTAGACACAGCTGCAGCCAAAGAGGTCTGCAGAATGCCAGGCAACTGGTGTTGTTTAAAAGGAAATGAATATGTCTACCTATTCCTCTTACTTCAGGCATCCTTTAATCTGCATGCAGGAGGGTGCATTATCTGCCTTTGCCAGGCATAGAGATTGGCACAGGCTTCTTCAGAAGCACAGGCCCGATTGCAGTATTGCCACCTGTTCCTACACACCCTGCTTTTGGCCTTGGCTCCTGAAGACACTGATGTAAGGATGACCACTGCCAGGCCCAATGAAATCATACAATTCTTCCATAGCTCCCAACTGTCTTTTAGAGGGACAGTCCCTCTTTGGGAGCCCAGTCCCTCTGTCCCTCTTTCTCCCCCATTTGTCGCTCTTTCACAACTCTATATTTCTCATTTTCTAATGTTAATATGAGGGAAAATGAACCAGGATAGAAATGAACAGTGTGGCTTGAATTATAAAACAACATATTTTTCTTTTGAAATCTTTATTGTACATGTGACTAGGGGCGTGGCAAGGACGTGATTAGGGGTGTGACTGGCAGGGCGTGGCTTAAAGGCTCATACACACGCTCAACAAAAGTCTTTTAAATGCACGATTATCAAACAACTTGAAGAAGTTGGAAGATTTTTATCAAATAAAAGAAGTACAAACGACAAGGCCTTATCACTGATAAGAGGCGTCCAACGACTGATAAGACGCAGCTCAAGACAACTGTTGGATTGACTTGACGAACAACTGAGAGAAGTTGTGTCCAACATGGCAATGTGTACAGAAGTCTGCTATGACTTTTTAACGACTTCCATTACTAACTAGAACATAGTCGTTCACCAGTTGAGTAACGATATGTAAATTTGTAGTTGTACATCAAGTCGTCCGTCCAGTCGTCCGTCAAGTCGTTCAATGTGTATAATAGTCATTTGCATGCCAAGACGTATCTTTCCAACTTTTTTAATCGTAGTCGTTTGTAAAGTTGTTTATAGCAAAAGACTGTTGTTGAACGTGTGTATGTAGCTGCTTAAGTGTCCCACTTTCTTATCTTAAAAAGTTGGGATGTATGAATACTTCCATAAGGTCCAATAACAAACCATTTTAATCACTGTAAGAAAAATGCTCATTAATGAACTGCCTTGTGCACAAGATAAAATACAAAGCATTTTAGTGCTACAAATCAACTACTTTGTCGGAAATAGCCGGGGGTAGAGTCAGGGTCTCCCAGCTACTGCAGGTCTGTAAACTAATGTGCACGACCTTGCAACAATTAGACATACTTACAAAAACCCATTTGAGGAAAAAAGATGGAGGCTTGTTAAAAGGCTTATAATACAGAGACGACATCATCTGCATTTCAAGTGGGTCTTTCGAGGTAAATATCCAGTTTTATTTACATATACTTTACTAAGACGACCTCCTCGGAGACAGAGAATTGTCACGTCGCGGAGTGCTGCTTATCTGCTGCTCCTTTGATCTGGGCTTTCGAGGCCTGAAACCACTGCCCAAGAGCCCGCCGACTCCGAGACATGGAAGTGACAGCTCATTGGCTCCCCGTTAATCAGTCTATCCCCGGGAGTTTGCATATTAACCTTCCAGAGAGCAGAGTCAGATATTAGCAGCTTAGGAATCACTCCGGCTTAGCAGAGACTTTTCCCAGGAATCAGTCGTCTTATAATCTGAACCCAAGTTCAGTACATTAACCCTTTCCAATCCACTGTCGGACTTGGTCTCACATTGTTCTCCCCAGCTCCTGATGTCAGACATAGTCCGACAAGGAGCATAATGGCTAGAGGTGCCGTTGTCAGATATAATTTGACAGACACAATGTCAGTTCCTTCATATGAATGAAGACTATGTCCGACACTTTGATCCCACCGTGCCCCATGCTGTGCCATGTAATATATATGACGTGGGCTCCCCGCTGCCTGTGCCACCGCTGGACCTAGTCTGGCACAGCACCAGGCCGCTCAGATTGAAGTAATTACGCATTTCATTGGTGTGTGTGCATTGTGTGGCGGAGCTTCAGTGCATGAGATGACGCCGGCCCCGCCCCCCTCTGCTGGTGGACGGGTCACCTTCTTGCTAGTGTGAGGAGGTAAAGACCCCTACGGATCCCTGTCATTCACCAAAGCAAGATCACCCAAGCAAAATGAATATAAAATTAAGGCGGACCTGAACTCAGAATGTCCTCTCTGCTCTAAAAGATACGCAACAGCATAATTGCCGTTACACAAAAAACATTTCTTTGTTACAACTGAAACAAATCCTTAAATACATCTGCACTGTTTCTACTTCCTGATTCATGGAAGCAGACATATTGTTAACATCCTGTACTTTCAAATGAGCTTATCTGCCATGGCAGTCATGTGACACAGGGGCGAGGGACAAATTCAATCTCAATCAACTTGTGATTAGACGTAAATGAGGGGGAATTAAACAGGTTGAACTCTCAAAATACATACAGGATGCATTTCTCTGTTTTCCTTCTGTCCTGTGCTAGAGTTCAGGTCCACTTTAAAAAGTAATCTTAACCCAGGATTGAACTTCAGCCCAATCAGTAACTGATGCCCCATTTTTCTACAAGAAATCTTTACCTTTTCTTGAATAGATTATTAGGGGGGTCTGTACAGAGGCGTATCTAGAGGGGTGCAGGCATGGTTCATGCCATGGTCACCACAGCACCATGGGTGCCAAGCCTGCTCCTTTGCTGCACCCCTATGCTTGCCCCTGTGCCTCCCTGACATTCAGACCTCAGATCAGATTAATTATATTATCTGAGGAACATGGCTACTTAATTTATGAATAGGGCTCACTTGGCTTAGTGTTAGATAAGAGGACCGAGAGGGAATAAGAAGAGATATTTACAAAAAAGCAACTTCAGCAATATCCGAAGTCAAAACACACAGGCAACCATAACAGATGTCCATGAGAAAGTGTGCTTTTTTATAGGGGAAGGGGGCTTTGACCGGGGGTGGGGGCGCAATTTCAGTGTTTGCCATAGGTTCTGTTTTACCCAGATACGCCCTTGGGTTTGTATGGCTGACATTGGCCTCAATTCACTAAGATCATGCTGGAGATAATAAGGCAAGAGATAATTTGCCACCACACAGTGAGAGAGTTATCTTATCTCTTCATTCCTTAAAGGGGAACTGAAGGGAGAGGTATATGGAGGCTGTCATGTTTATTTCCTTTTAGACAATACCAGTTGCCTGGCAGCCCTGCTGATCCTCTGCCTCTAATACTATTAGCCATAGCCCCTGAACAAGCATGCAGCATATCAGGTGTTTCAGTGGTTCAGACTTATAAGTCTGATCTGACAAGACTAGCTGCATGCTTGTTTCTGGTTTTAATCAGACACTACTGCAGAGAAATAGACCAGCAGGGCTGCCAGGCAACTGGTATTGATTAAAAGGAAATAAACATGACAGCCTCCATATACCTCTCTCTTCAGTTCCCCTTTAAGTTACCTCCTCTGTAGTTAAGTTACCTCTTCTGTAGTTAAGTTACCTCCTCTGTCGTTATTTTCACAAGCAGTTAATTAACAGCCTGTCTTTAATTCTGGAGTTATTTTAAAGAGAAACTCCGACCAAGAATTGAACTTTATCCCAATCAGTAGCTGATACCCCCTTTTACATGAGAAATCTATTCATTTTCACAAACAGACCATCAGGGGGCGCTGTATAACTGATATTGTGGTGAAACCCCTCCCACAAGAAGCTCTGAGTACCGAGGTACTTCTGGCAGTTTCCTGTCTGTGAACCTTGTTGCATTGTGGGAAATAGCTGTTTACAGCTGTTTCCAACTGCCAAAACAGCAAGCAGCAGCTACATCTCTTGCCAGCAGTAAAAATGTCACCATGTAATAAATGTAAAAATATAAAGCAGGGATTTAAAATATTTTACAATGGGCAAATACTGACTAAATGAAGCACTTGAAAATGAAAAATGTGAAAATGAAGCACTTTTTTATTACATTATTTTCACTGGAGTTCCTCTTTAAGGATTGAAGAGTTAACTTAAAGACAGAAGAGTTAACCTTAGTTTTACCTGAGGTAAAATGTTTCCTGAATAGTATACTACATGCCTTATCACCATGGTGATAACTCTAGAAACGTTACTAAAGACAGGAGATAACCTTAGTGAATTGAGGCCAAAGTGGTGAAACTCCTCCCACAGCGTGATGCCATGACCAACATCCTGACAGTTTTCTGTTTGTGAACCTCTTTGCATTGTGGGAAATAACGGCTTTTTCTAACTGCCAAGCAAGCAATATCTCCCTCTGTGGATAGAACTCTCAGTAACAAACATTCCGTACAGAACACCTGGCAGAACTAAAGATATCACCACCAGTGATAAATTTCAGAATGTAAATTGTAGAGTAAAGATTTTACAATGAGCAAACACTGACTAAATAATATATTAATGAATGTTGTAAAAAATAAACAATTTTATTTATTATGACATTTTCACTACAGTTCCTCTTCACGACCTAGGGGAAAGGCGTGGGTGATCTGAAAGGAGTGGAAAGGGTTAAAGGGAACCAGAGAGTAACGTAATAAAAAAAAAAGAAGCTTTTATACATACCTGGGGCTTCGCCCAGCCCCATAAGCCTGGATCGCTCCCACGCCGCCATCCTCCGCTTCCTGGATCGGCGGTACCGGGTCCCGTCACTTCCGGCGGACGCGGGCAATTGTCCGCATCACAGCGTCTCCCTCCTTACCCTTACACATGCGGCTGCGCAGTAGGCAGCCTCACGCGTACATACATGGAGGGAGCTCGGTGTGATGCGGACTATTGGCCGCGTCAGCCGGGCCGACTGGCCGCCATGACGGGACCCGGTACCGGCGGATCCAGGCAGCAGAGGACGGCGGCGTGGGAGCGATCCAGGCTTATGAGGCTGGAGGAAGCCCCAGGTATGTATAAAATCTTTTTTTTCTGGGGCCTCTGGTTCCCTTTAAAGCAAGTTTTCTTTATTTTGTAAGGAAATGAAAGAATATCATTCATGCCCCCAACCTCTAGTCAACATTTATTGAACAGATTGTATTACTATGATTGAATCTGCTGCTGATCTATTGATTCTAGCAAGCCAAATATCCCCCGCCCCCCTCCCAATTTGGAATGATTGCACGGCACCCAACAATTTACTCTGCTTCATTTAATGTTCTCACATGACATGCTGCAGCTCAACACAATAGCACACTGGCTGACTATGAGTCATTGACAAACAAACTGCTCACCCTCAGCCACTCCATTCCTCCTCAGTCAGGACAGCAGTGCCACCACCTCCCTTCTGCTGTGCAAGTCAAATGAAACACTGCTGCTCTCCTGTTGTATCGCCACTGCTGTATTGGGGGCCACCTATTACTGCCGTCTTAGTGTGGATGGAAGGCACCTATTCTTTATACTAATTGAAGGTTGTAAAAACGCAGAGACCCAGAATGATCTGTGAGCGTCAGCTTAGTATGGGCGGAAACTTAATGCAGCAACGGCTCAGAGGCAGAGTCCGGTGGTAGTGGTGTGCGCGTACCTTATTGGGAATATAATAAACATCACTGATTTTCACTATACGACCTGCAAGAAAAAAATTATAGATTTCTGGGGCTTCCTCCAGCCCCATGCGGGCTGATCAGTCCCTCGGCATCCTCCTCCGATGCCTCCATTTTCTGTTACAGGTCTCGGTAAGTGAGTCAGTCGGCGCAGTCCATCCGAGCACGCTCCCCTGTAGCGCTCCTATGTCTGGTTCTGTAGTACTGCAGTAGGTGCAGAACGCTCCCAGCTACGGGAGCGCGCGTGGCCGGGCTGCACATGTGCACTGAACTCAGACTCGCTTACTTACCGGGACTAATAGCTGAGAACGGAAGCAGCGGAGGAGGTTGCTGAGGGTATGATAAGCCTGCATGGGGCAGGAGGAAGCACCTGATATGTATACATTTCTGTGTTTGCAGGTCATCTCTGCTCTCCTTTAAATAAGTCATTTTTAGGAGTAGGAGGATAAATATAATTGTTTATCTCATCAGTTTATTTCCACCTCGGGTTCACTTTAAACTGGCCCTCTTCATATGAATTCAAAATCTCTTTCTAAACCATTCCCAACTAAAACATTTTTCTTTTCCTGCACTTATTCTTTAGTATCAATGTGGTCTTATCAGTGAAATATGAATCCTGATTGGCAGGCACTTTGATCGCTGCTCTCGGCCTTATTGAATAAGCCCTGGAGTGTCAACATACTTAAATAGGACGCTTCGACACCTGCGTGAAAGTCGCGCGGAGGAGTCAGACAGACACTGGAGAGAGGAGACGGGAGGTTCCTTGGCTGAGAAAGGCAAGTTTCCATGAGAACGCATAGAGGTTGTTTGTTAAACAAGGCAGTAACAGCTTTCTTATTTACAATTTGCTAAATGGGCCTGACTATTCGGTAAACGCATCACGCCAATTTCCCGCTCTTGGCTCTGAGTGTGGCAGATGATATAAGCAGCACCTGCACTGGAGATATAGATAATCCGAGCTCAATTTGGGCAACTTGAAACCCAGTGCAAACACATTCCTTTCTGCATTTTCTCCCACTTAGTGAAATAATGTTCAGATGCAGCAGTGTGAATGGGAAATTGCTGTACTCACCCCCATCAATCAGCAGCCTTGTACCAATATCATGGAATCGCTCAGGTTAAAGCA
Organism: Hyperolius riggenbachi; assembly: GCF_040937935.1. NCBI lineage: Eukaryota > Metazoa > Chordata > Amphibia > Anura > Hyperoliidae > Hyperolius > Hyperolius riggenbachi. The sequence goes on along the minus strand of NC_090654.1, from coordinate 75,282,005 downwards.
CAACTCCGAGTGAAAAGTACTTCAACTTTGGATAATGTGGAAAAGTTTCTTTTTCTTTTTTTTTCTTTTTTTTCTACTGTAAATGTTTATTAATATTTCCATTGAAAATTCCATTATTCCTAATCTAATTACATTAAATGCCACTGCTACTTAAAGCAGGATTGTCAGCCATAAAATCAAATTCCATTTACTCACTGCTCTCTGTTTATTATGCAGTCTACATCCTGACAATGCATTGCAAGCATTCCATAAATGTGTTTGCTCTAATGACTATTATCTGTCAGCCTAGCTCTATTCTGGTACATTGCCGGGGAGAGGGAAGCTTGTTATCTCCTTTCCCTCATTCCTGCACCACACTGACACAAGGCTGAAAAGGGAAATACACCTCACCCCTCTGCAGAAGCTGCTGAAATGGGATCTATGCTGTTTACAAAGCAAGCTAGATATGACAGTGCGCTTTCTACTACAGAGCTCAGTAGGGGGGAGGGCTGGCAATGCATACACCATTTCAGGCAAGAGAAAAAAGAAGTTCACATTGCACGCCTTGCCATCCGTGTTTCGGCAATGCGTGCGGAAGGCAGAAATGCGCAACATTAGAAGTGCATAGACTGCACCGTCTGATGATTACAGTGCATGCGTTCCGGACCGAAATGCGCCACTGACCCATGCACTACAGTGAATGGGTATCAGCCACACAATGCATGCAAACGCAGATGGTGTGCGTACGTACGTTTTGCGTTCCGATCGCACAGCTATCTGCGTTTGATACTATGAACGGAGCCTAAGGGAGGAAATTATATCAGGATTGGCTTTAGTCAGGGGCAGTAAAGATGGAAAATGCCTTTTTTTTCTTTATTTCCTATATAAAAACCACTGGAATCAAAACGTGGACAGTACAATACATACAGTATGTTATATAAGTAGAACAAGTATTTATCTACTTATATAGTATGGCTGTCCTTGCTTCTTTAATATATTCAAGGAAAGTATGGCTGTCCTTGCTTCTTTAATATACAGTGGGTTGCATAAGTATTCGGCCCCCTTGAGGTTTTCCACATTTTGTCATATTACTGCTACTAACATGACTCAATTTTATTGGAATTCCACATGAAAGACCAACACAAAGTGGTGTACACATGAGAAGTGGAACGAAAATCATACATGATTCAAAACATTTTTTACAAATAAATAACAGAAAAGTGGTGTGTGCATAATTATTCGGCCCCCTTTGATCTGAGTGCAGTCAGTTGCCTATAGACATTGCCTGATGAGTGCTAATGACTAAATAGAGTGCACCTGTGTGTAATCTAATGTCAATACATATACAGCTGCTCTGTGAGGGCCTCAGAGGTTGTCTAAGAGAATATTGGGAGCAACAACACCGTGAAGTCAAAAGAACACACAAGACAGGTCAGGGATCAAGTTATTGAGAAATTTAAAGCAGGCTTAGGCTACAAAAAATATTTCCAAAGCCTTGAACATCCCACGGAGCACTGTTCAAGCGACCATTCACAAATGGAAGGAGTATGGCACAACTGTAAACCTACCAAGACAAGGCCATCCACCTAAACTCACAGGCCGAACAAGGAGGGCGCTGATCAGAAATGCAGTCAAGAGGCCCATGGTGACTCTGGACGAGCTGCAGAGCTCTACAGCTCAGGTGGGGGAATCTGTCCATAGGACAACTATTAGTCATGCACTGTACAAAGTTGGCCTTTATGGAAGAGTGGCAAGAAGAAAGGCATTGTTAACAGAAAGCATAAGAAGTCCCGTTTGCAGTTTGCCACAAGCCATGTGGGGGACACAGCAACCATGTTAAAGAAGGTGTTCTGGTCAGATGAGACCAAAATGGAACTTTTTGGCAAAAATGCAAAACGCTATGTGTGGCGGAAAACTAACACTGCACATCACTCTGAACACACCATCCCCACTGTCAAATATGGTGGTGGCAGCATCATGCTCTTAGGGTGCTTCTCTTCAGCAGGGACAGGGAAGCTGGTCAGAGTTGATGGGAAGATGGATGGAGCCAAATGCAGGGCAAACTTGGAAGAAAACCTCTTGGAGTCTGCAAAAGACTTGAGACTGGGGCGGAGGTTCACCTTCCAGCAGGACAATGACCCTAAACATAAAGCCAGGGCAACAATGGAATGGTTTAAAACAAAACATATCTATGTGTTAGAATGGCCCAGTCAAAGTCCAGATCTAAATCCAATCGAGAATCTGTGGCAAGATCTGAAAACTGCTGTTCACAAACGCTGTCCATCTAATCTGACTGAGCTGGAGCTGTTTTGCAAAGAAGAATGGGCAAGGATTTCAGTCTCTAGATGTGCAAACCTGGTAGAGACATACCCTAAAAGGCTGGCAGCTGTAATTGCAGCAAAAGGTGGTTCTACAAAGTATTGACTCAGGGGGCCGAATAATTACCCACACTCCACTTTGCAGTTATTTATTTGTAAAAAATGTTTGGAATGATATATGATTTTCGATCCACTTCTCACATGTACACCACTTTGTATTGGTCTTTCACGTGGCATTCCAATAAAATTGATGCATGTTTGTGGCAGTAATGTGACAAAATGTGGGAAAACTTTAAGGGGGCTGAATACTTTTCCAACCCACTGTATGCAAGGAAAGTATGTTTACAATGTAGATCTCTACAAAAGGGATAATAATAGCAAAAAATAAAATTCTCCTTCAGTACACTGCATACCACGTTATTATGCAAATTGTATTTAAGTGTCATAAAGACTAAATATTTTATTTTTCAATTAAACCCATGGATGGTATTGTGTCTTAGAGCTCTTTTGACCACTGAAATCAATCTCGGACACCTGTGATAATTAGTTTGCCAGGTGAGCCAATTAATGGAAAAACAACTCAAGAAGGATGTTCCACATTCAGCAGACCACTATTTTCAAGCAATATGGGAAAGAAAATGGATCTCTCTGCCGCTGAAAGGAATGAGATAGTTGAAGGCCTTGGACAAGGTATGAAAACCTTAGATATGTCACGAAAACTTAAGCATGATCATTGTACTGTTAAAATGTTTGTGTCTGACTCAGAGCACACACATTGGTTCATACAGATAAAGGCAAAATGAAGAAGGTTTCTGCCAGCCACATACATTGGATTAAGAGAGCAGCTGCTAAAATGGCATTACAAAGCAGCAAACAGGTATTTGAAGATGCTGGTGCCTCTGAAGTCCCATGAACATTAAGGTGCAGGATCCTCCAGAGGATTGCAGTTACGCATAAACCTTCTATTTGCCCACCCCTAATCAATGCTCAGAAGCAGAAATGGCTGTAGTAGGCCCATGAAGCCCAGTGCAGCCAACTACCTGAAGACTAATTCTCAAACATTCTTGTTTACTGATGAGTGCCATGCAACCCTGGATGGCACAGATGGATAGAGTGGTGGATGGTTGGTGGTTGGCCACCATGTCCCAACAAGGCTGCGACATCAGCAAGGAAGTGGAGGATCATGTTTTGGTCCGTGGGGAGAGAGCTAGTCAGAGCCTTTAGGGTCCCTTAACCCCCTTGGCGGTAATCCCGAGCTGAGCTCGGGGTATGCCGCCGGAGGTCGCCGCTCAGGCCCTGCTGGGCCGATTTTCATTCTGTAAAAAGCAGCACACGCAGCCGGCACTTTGCCAGCCGCGTGTGCTGCCCGATCGCCGCCGCTCCGCGGCGATCCGCCGCGTGCAGCGGCGAAAGAGGGTCCCCCCAGCCGCCCGAGCCCAGCGCAGCCGGAACAAACAGTTCCGGCCGGCGCTAGGGGCTGGATCGGGCGGCTCTGACGTCAGGACGTCGACTGACGTCCATGACGTCACTCCGCTCGTCGCCATGGCGACTAGGAAAGCGAAACAAGATAGGCCGCTCATTGCAGCCTATCTTGTTACTTTCGATTGCCGGAGGCGATCGAAAGTACGCTTCCGGAGCGCCCTCTAGTGGGCTTTCATGCAGCCAACTTTCAGTTGGCTGCATGAAATACTTTTTTTTTAATTTAAAAAAAACCCTCCCGCAGCCTCCCTGGCGATTTTAATAGAACGCCAGGGAGGTTAAAGTGTGAAAATAACCTCTGAAAAGTATGTGGAGTTTCTGACAGACCACTTTCCTCCATGGCACAAGAAGAAGAACCATGCTTTATGTGACAGAATCATCTTCATGCATGATAATGCAGCATCTCATGCTGCAAGGAATACCACTGTATCATTGGCTGCTTTTAGTATAAAATGAGAGAAACTCATGGTCTGGCTCCCATCCTCCCCTGATCTCAATCCTATTGAGAACCTTTTGAACACCCTCAAGCAAAAGATCTATGATTGTGGGAGGCAGTTTACATCCAAACAGCATTTAGCAATGGCTGGCTATTCTCACATCCTGCAAAGAAACTCAAGCAGAACCTCTCCAACAACTCACAAGTTCAATAGATGCAAAATTTAATCACAGAAAAATTAAATTTGCGTAATTATTTGGAAGAGTATGCCCATTGAATTTTTATTGTTTCCCTTGGACCACAAGGGTTCATAATATTATAGTGAGTCTGAAGTGCATATTAAAAAAGATAATTACCTGAGGAAAGGCTCTGGGTCCTATAGAGCCTTCTCATTTATCTCATGGTCCCCGCATTCCAGCGCAGGCTTCCTCATTAGCAGTCCTCGACCGGTGGGTCAAAGACTGCTCTCTGCCACTGCGGGGGGCTTCGAGAAGTCTTCGAGAGCCCAAGTGCTCTCAAAGACGGGCTCCTCAGTAGTTTGCATGCGCGAGCATGCTCTCTTATGCACAGGCACTTGCACAGTACAGAGCCGCCCATCTTTAGGGGAGCACTCTGAAGCCTCCCGAGGCATAAGATTTGAATGGGGTGGAATGCGCTGGAATGAGGGGACCGTGAGAGGAACGGGAAGGCTCATTAGAACCCAGAGCCTTCCCTCTCCTTAGGTAAGTATCTGTTTTTTTTGTTTTTTTTTAATTGGCTTCATATTCTCTTTAACGCCATGAAGGCCCATGAGAGGAAGTGAGAAAATGTAAGGGAAAATGTTTCCAGCATGACACACATAGCAATAAATACCCTCAAAATCTTGTAGCCCATTTCCAGAATATGCAAAAGAAGATCATTTATTTGTAAAGGTTCATCTTCCACGCCGATACCAATTAAACTTTCTAGTTAACGCTGCTCACACTGCTTAAAGGAATCTTGTTTGCAGAGAAATATGGGGGCTGATCTTACTGATTTCTTCCTGAATTTACTAGTTGGTTGGCCTAATTGTAATAACAAAGCATTTCAGAAGATGTACTGTACATTGGGGATTCATTACAGAGCTCTTACTGAGCAACTAAAAAACTTTAAACTTGCAGAATGGTAACATTTGCCAATGAAAAATAATAACAGTACACCAGCCCTCAGTGCACCAGGCAGCTGTAAGGACGCACAATAAAAAGCTAACACGATACAGCATATAAATTGGTACGGAGGTGATGACTTCTACTACAGCCTAACCTGTGTTTTGTCACACACTTGCCCCGAATAAGCAGCTCTTGCTGCTTAGGCTTATTTGAAAAATCTTAGTTTTTGTTTTGGAACCTTGAACCCACATGACCACCACTAAGCAGTGATTGGTCGCTGGTATACCACAAGCAGTACAGAGAGAACAATGAATCACAGTTCAGAGACTGAAGACAGACAGAAGCAGCAATAGTCCTATTGGGCTATCACATTGATCGTGGTGTGCCGCGGCTGGTCCCGTCGGGATGACAGAAGAGTTGCAGTGCGCATTTAACCCAGACGTGAGGCATACTTTCATTGTAAAGTGTGCCTCGTATGGTCCCACCACAGTGATATCGGGCGGTGTAAACTTTTGGGGCCATTGCTTCCTCCATTTTAACTTATTCATCTTAACGCTAGTAGAAAACTTTTTTAACAACTCTTAAAGGGCAGCTAAACTTAGAACTTCCTCTCTGATTTAAAAGATTAAGTACAGCATAATAACTTTTAGGAGGAAAAAAAAATTCTTCACTACAATTTAAGGAAATACAAAAAAAAAAACCTAAAAAAAAACTAAAGTTTTAACTGGAATAACTTTCAGGGAGCACAGAAATACTTAATCCTTGAAAGGACATACAAGGAGACATGTGACATGATGAGATACACATGTACAGTGGCAAGCACACAAATAACTATGCTGTGTTCCTTTTTTTTTCCTCTCTGCCTGAAAGAGTTAAACATCAGGCGCATCGGGTGTGCCGTTATCGTCGCATCGCGGTGCGACGTTTTGTGTGCACCGCGCATTGCGCGCGAGTTGATTTTATCACCCCTAAACTGAGTTTAGGCGTGAAGAGGGGCTTTTCATAAGCGTGCTAACAGTAAGCACTGCTTTGTGAATCATGCCCCAAGTCTGGAGAGATCCTCTCCTCTGTAGTTGGATTCTCCCCTAGCATCCGAGAATCAGATGCTAGGAGCTCTACCTTCTGATTCCTTCTCAGACACTAAGGGGGGAGAAGCCCAGAAGAGATGTCTGCAAAATCTGGAGACCAAGAGATGAGTACTGCTGCCCGCTGGCTGACACAGCCTGGGTGATATCCAGGGCACCCCAGAATAGATCCAGGTCACGTGCCACTGATCTTTGTGATAGTTTCCCTCCAGCAGATACAATGAAACAGTAAAAAGTACTCCATTTGCAAAACCAGAGGATACAATTGAGAGAGTGACTGTACATTCTAACCGCATTATGTAAAACGGTAGTCTCAACTTTTTCCCCCTGGACCATTTGAAATAGTTGCCTATGTTTGGAAAACAAAAATTGTACCATTTGTACCGTACATCTCCAAACCTACACCATTGTAATCCACGAAGGACCGGCACCACACAAGGTAAGTATAGCTCTTTAGGATTTTATTAATGCAGGCATGACAACAACAACAAACAGTTGTTTCGGCCTCCTCTGGCCTTTCTCAAGTTGTAAAATGGTCATATACAGCATCACATATCAAACGCACACATTTATAAAAGAGACCCACCCCTCAGGTGAAGCCCCTGGCCAATCATAGGAGGCAAACAATGGAGGACCTGATGGGAGACTGTAACGTCCGCAAGAGGACCAACAGAAACTGCACATTTCAAAAGGAAAAGCTCACCAATCAGGTATGCAGGAGGAGACCCCGCTGTCAGCAGCCAGTGCGAGGGCAAACGAGCGCGTCATAGCCGCCTATCCGCCGCCTCCTATACACGGAAGCAAGCGTTCTGGCCTCAAAGTCATGTGAGAGTGTCACATGACTTGGTCAGCTGATAACCAAACAGCCAATCCTATGCGCCCCAGCCGTCACCCAGCGCGGAAACAGCCCACGCATCATCACAGTAGGTCAGCCTTTCTCAACCTTTTTTAGGCTGAGGAACCCCTAAAAAATTTTTTAAATCTCGGGGAACCCCTGCATGAAAATGATGCCGAGAAGCATCGCCATTATGACTGCAAACTTAAAACGTTTAACAATTTGCATTCTATCACCACTAATGTCATATAAATTATGTACAAACAGTATAAGAATAAAAAAAAAATTACCTTACCTCACTAGTGTGAAACCTGTGCTTGCTTGTTCTTGCACAAAGCATCAATTCGTGGTCGAACCTTGGATATGCAAACACGCATTTCATCTTCAACGGAAAGAAGTCTATTTCTGGCCTTACTTTTGATGCATGTCAGACAGGAGAAAGCTTGCTCACACATGTAAGATGTTGAGAATTGAAGCAAAATGTTCACTGCCTTTGTATGAATTTCAGGATACTCCTCTTTTATAGAAATCCAGAACTTGTCTAGTGGCAGCTCAGTGAATCTCAATTTTAGCGTACGATCACATCGTAACTCACAAAATTCCTCCTCTTCTCTCAAAGAAAAGTTCACAGGATGAGCACACTCTTCAGAAAAGGGGTCTCTCACCCAGTCATACTGTTGTGTTGAGAGTGAAGGAAAGTAATGTTCCATTTTGTTCTGCAAGTCTTCCAGATGTTTTTCAATAAGATTAGAAACTTGATGATATCCTTCTTCACTTTCAAGTCCACTCAGCAGTGGAAACATTTTCAGATTTCCATTAGCAACATGATTTTTCCAAAGACTCAGTTTCCTTTGAAACCCAAGAATTTTGTCACTTGAAGTCAGAATGTTTTCCCTTGGCCCTTGAAGGGACTTATTCAAGTGGTTCAGGTGCTGAAAAATGTCTGCCAAGTAGGCCAGTTTTTGAAGCCACTCTCCATCCTCAAAACACCCAGAAAAATGTGCGTTGCTAATTTGCTGAAAGTATTCTTGCAATTCACTTTTAAGCTCAAATACCCGGTTGAGAACTCTTCCTCTGCTTAGCCACCTTATTTCAGTATGAAGCAGGAGATTTACATGTTCTTTGTCCATGTCTTCACACAGTTTTTTAAACATTCTTGAATGAAGTGGTCTTTGTTTTATAAAGTTAACCATTTTTGTGACATCATCCAGTACTTTTTTCATTTCTTCTCCAAGAGATTTTGACACCAGGACCTCCCTGTGAAGAAAGCAGTGTGTTGTGACAACACTCAGATTTTCCTTCCTGACAAGTGAAGCAAACCCTCTCATTGAGCCAACCATTGATGGTGCGCCGTCTGTACATATTCCAACACAGTTTGTCCAAGACAGACCTTTTTCTTCTAGATAAGAAGTTAAAATATTAAATATATCTTGGCCTTTACTCGTTTCAGGCAGCTCTTTGCAGCAGAAAAAGTTTTCTTGAATTTCTCCATCATTTACAAACCTTACAAATGACATAATATGGCACTTACTGGTGATATCTGTGGATTCATCCACCTGCATAGCAAAGCTGCTAGTTTTCAGCTGACTAGACAGCACTTCCTCAGCATCACGTGACATGTCATCGATGCGCCGACTTATCGTGCTGTCTGACAGTGGAACCTTTTCAATTTCTCGTGCAGCATCTTCACCAAGCATTTTGCTCACTATAATTTTACATGCTGGCATAATGACATTCTCTGCAATGGTGTGACTTTTTCTTTTCTGGGCAAGAAGCTCTGCCACCAAGTAACTTGCTTCCTGCGCCTTTTCACTCACTGTGACTTTCTTAACAAAGGCTTGACTCTGCTTGCTTTGAGACTGCAATAGCCGTTTAAAATATGCTGTAGTTTTGCTTGTCAAATGGCTATGATGGGTAGTAAAGTGCCTCTTCAGTTTTGCTGGAACCATTGCAGCATTGGCAAGTTTTTTGCCACAGACTATGCACCATGGAACAGGGCAGGTTGGATCACCAATCCAAGTAAATCCTAGTGATAGGTAGCTTTCATTATAAAGACGGACTTTTTTGCTGTCCTTGTTTTCACAGTGTACTGCTGCTTCATCATCAGAAGCCTGATCAGTGCTTTCTGTACTAGGCCCAGGCCTACTGTCACCTTCCTCCATCTCACACCTCTTCCTCACAAAGCGCCACATTGGTCCCCCACTCATCCTTTTCAAGATTTTCAAGAAAATCTAAACATAAAACAGAAGAAAATAGTGGAAGTATAAACAAAGATGTCCACTAAATCCACTTAATGTTTCATCCTAACTTACTAGAAATGACATCAGGCTACCCAGAGATGATCCCTGCATGAAACGCAGGAATCACCCTCATATATGCAATGCACAAATCTACTTCCATGCAGCTATTATCAACCATATGAAATGAAGTAATTACCCCATGTAATATGTTGTGAGATAATTGGTACATTTGCTATGGGGGTTGAATGTAGCGTTTTATATGTGGGGTTGCTGCACATATAAATTGCTCCAATCTACTACCATAGCAAATGCAGTAATTATCTCACATAATAAGTGCATTAATCACCCCCGTATACAAGTGGCAATCTCCCCACATATAAATTGTGCAGGCTGGAACAGGGACCACCAATATAACAGGCAGAGATGTAGGTTGGAACAGGGACCCCCAATATAACAGGCATAGAGGTGCAGGCTGGAACAGGGACCCCCAATATAACAGGCATAGAGGTGCAGGCTGGAACAGGGACCCCCAATATAACAGGCATAGAGGTGCAGGCTGGAACAGGGACCCCCAATATAACAGGCATAGAGGTGCAGGCTGGAACAGGGACCACCAAAATAACAGGCAGAGATGTAGGTTGGAACAGGGACCCCCAATATAACAGGCATAGAGGTGCAGGCTGGAACAGGGACCCCCAATATAACAGGCATAGAGGTGCAGGCTGGAACAGGGACCCCCAATATAACAGGCATAGAGGTGCAGGCTGGAACAGGGACCACCAATATAACAGGCAGAGATGTAGGTTGGAACAGGGACCCCCAATATAACAGGCATAGAGGTGCAGGCTGGAACAGGGACCCCCAATATAACAGGCATAGAGGTGCAGGCTGGAACAGGGACCACCAAAATAACAGGCAGAGATGTAGGTTGGAACAGGGACCCCCAATATAACAGGCATGGAGGTGCAGGCTGGAACAGGGACCCCCATTGTCTGTCTCTCCGTAGCGTAGTGACTGGCATTGTCTCTGGCTCTCGGCTCTGTGAGGCCTCTGTGTTTGTGTCTGCTAATCAGAAACATGTCAGCAGAGTAACTTGTAGTAGAAGGAATTCAGTCATCTGAATTTTACATGCGCCGGGACTGTCCCAGTAACACTGAAAGCTGCAGCCAGGGGTGGGGGCGCCAGGCTTGCTGTCACCTTTCGTACAGGTTTCTGGCTGGCTACAGTACACACTCGGGGCGTAGCTAAGGATCTGGGGGCCCCTCTGTGCAAGTCGCACCTTCTGCATCCCTTATTTCTAAGCGTGTGGGTGGGGAAAGTAACAGGCCCCCAGTCAGCCATCCACAAAAGCGCATGCTGCACAGGCCCAATATACTCACCGGGTGAATGCCCTCGATGCGTCTCCTCAGCCGTCTCTTTCACCGCCTCCTCTCTCGCTCAGGCTCGTCTTCCGCGCGTCCACTACGCTCACTGCTTCCGCATCAGTGAAGGGCGCGAAGACTGCCCAATAAGAAAGCGGCGTGATGCGGCACGGATTGAATCAATCCGCCGGTCGCATCAGTGGGACTATTTTGTCCCACGGAATGAGAAAGCGGGACAAATTTGTCCCGCAGAAGTACCAAAATGCCGCGGAACCCCTGAGGGGTTCTCACGGAACCCCAGGGTTCCGCGGAACCCCGGTTGAGGAACGCTGCAGTAGGTGGTGCTAAAGCGGCCAGGATATTGTCATAGCAACATAGTCAACATATACAGACACAGACCGCAGCACTCACCATACTGCTGTGTGGTTAAAGGGGAACTCCGCTTGCTCTCCAAATGCGTCCTTAATTGGTCTGAAAAGTAAAAACAAAATCAATTAAAACCACAAAGTGCCAATACTATACTACAAAATTAAACATATACAGAAATGGAGGGGAGGGGACAGAACCAAGGAACTTCTACGCAGAGAGGCGGGCTGGATCAGACGTATGGATGCTATGGGCAGGGCAGGGCTCAATCGCGAGCTAGAATTGGGATTCTGTATTTAGGATGGTGGTGACTTGACGGTGCATTTCTGTATATGTTTAATTTTGTAGTATAGTATTGGCACTTTGTGGTTTTACACTCTCACATGACTTTGAGGCTATGACGCGCTCGTTTGCCCTCGCACTGGCTGCTGACAGCGGGGTCTCCTCCTGCATACCTGATTGGTGAGCTTTTCCTTTTGAAATGTGCAGTTTCTGTTGGTCCTCTTGCGGACGTTACAGTCTCCCATCAGGTCCTCCATTGTTTGCCTCCTATGATTGGCCAGGGGCTTCACCTGAGGGGTGGGTCTCTTTTATAAATGTGTGCGTTTGATATGTGATGCTGTATATGACCATTTTACAACTTGAGAAAGGCCAGAGGAGGCCGAAACAACTGTTTGTTGTTGTTGTCATGCCTGCATTAATAAAATCCTAAAGAGCTATACTTACCTTGTGTGGTGCCGGTCCTTCGTGGATTACAAGTTGCTGTGACCCCCTAGGTACCGGGGTGAGGACCTGGGCACACCAATCGTTTGGTTTTGAGCATTGTTTGGAGCTCCTGGACGCTTGCAAACCTACACCATTGTCATAATACACCAGGCAGATCCAGCTCCCAGGGTGTCTCCCTTCTGTTTTTCGACCAGCTACCGTTAGAAGCAGTGTATTACATTATAGAGCCACAAGAGGGCAGCATCCTTCACTAAAATGCTGCAGGACATTAGCTCTATGAACAAAGATTAAGATTAGCCAAGAAATTACCGTCTTGATTCCGCTTTTGGAATTTTGGTTGCATTCCAAAAACTGAAAAGATTTCCTAAAGAAAAAAATTGCTTTTTAACTATTGTCGTTTTGTAGTGTATCTATGATTTTATTCCCTAAGGAAAGTATATGTAGCGATTTAAAACCATTAAGCAAAATAAAATAAAGCTTTGCTTGCGGATTGTAATATCTGCAAACATTTCTCTCCCCAGGGAAAGGAGACATTTTCAAATGTTACGGTTGCCGTAGAAACACAGAAGGCTTTCATGTTAATAATTAAAATATTTAGACTTGTTTTATTAACGTGTTACGTTATTGTCATTTGGATTGCGAACTGCGAACGGCGTAAAAACTAATTCTAATTGATAGGTCTTAAAATGCAGAAATTGCTGGTTTGGATGCCAGAGAGGTAATTAGCAAACTGTTTCCTAAAATGGCTTTGCAGTTCATCCAAAAATCTGACAATGGATGTCAGTGTGCCGGAGATGTGACACTTGGGGATTGGAGAATGGTGACAGACTGAGACTGGGGGATCTCAGAACTGTGACAAACTAACACTTGTGGGTCCAAAAATGCAGAAACAGTGGCATGCTAGTCCCCTGAGGAATGATATACTGTACTAACGCCTGGGGATATAAGAATAATGACACGCTAAAGGTGGCCATACACTTATTCAGGGGCGGCTCTAGCTACAATGGGGCCGGGTCAAAAGTACAAAAGTTTCCTGGGGGCTCCATGAACCAGGTAAGTGTGTCACTGTCCCCACAGCCTCCATAACTCTGCGAGGGGAGGATTGAGCACCTGGGGGGAGTTGCCTCTGCCACAAAATTTAGTGGTGTGATTGTAACACTTGGGGGCCCCTATGGATGCTGGGGCCCTGGGCAGGGGCGTAGCTAGAACTCATGAGGCCCATAGCAAAGTTTTGTTTGGGGCCCACTTCCCAAAAATAACAAGGCTCCTTTGTGCCTCTTCCCTCCACACACCAATTTTAGGTAATTAGAGGGCCTCCTAGCATTAAAGGGATACTGTAGGGGGGTCAGGGGAAAATGAGTTGAACTTACCCGGGGCTTCCAACGGTCCCCCACAGACATCCTGTGTTGGCGCAGCCACTCACTGATGCTCCGGCGCCGCCTCCGGTTCACTTCTGGAATTTCAGACTTTAAAGTCAGAAAACCACTGCGCCTTCGTTGCCGTGTCCTCGATCCCGCTGATGTCATCAAGAGCGCACAGCGCAGGCCCAGTATGATCTGTGTCTGCGCAGTACACTCCTGGTGACATCAGCGGGAGCGAGGACACGGCGTGCAGGCGCAGTGGTTTTCTGACTTTAAAGTCAGAAATTCCAGAAGTGAACTGGAGGCGGGGCCGGAGCATCGGTGAGTGGCTGCGCCAACACAGGATGTCTGCGGGGGACCATTAGAAGCCCCGGGTAAGTTCAGCTCATTTTCCCCCGACCCCCTACAGTATCCCTTTAAGTAGCTCTTCCTTCAGTAAGGGTAGCCAGAGGAACCCCTTAGGTAGACCCCAGCAAAGTCCCCCCAACAGCATAGGTAGCCAAAAGCAGTGGTTGGGGATATAAGATGTAGGCATTCTTGAGAAATGCCATTTGCCTCTACCCTATGAATATGAACACAAGAAAATTGGTGAATACATCAAGTACCACCTAGGCCCCCTCTATTCCAAGGCCCCATACCAGCTGCTATAGCTATTGCTACGCCCTTGGCCCTGGAGCAATTGCCCCCTTTGCCCCTATGGTAGTGTTGGCCCTGCATTTATTGATTATTTTGCATCGATATTGGGCCAATTCAATCAGTTGATGAAATCTGCTGAAAATCAATGCAACAAAAAATCCCGACCCAAATCGGTCAAAAATTTGAGGTGAGGACGGCATCCCTAGCAGAGTTCAATTTTGCAACAAGTTTTAAAGCTACTCTTACCTGTCCGAGGCACGGTTCCGGTCTCTTCTCTCTCCGCTGGGTATTCCTTGCTATCTCTTCACTCCCGATGAAGCAGGTTATTTCATCGCTCAGGTTATTTCTTCACGAACACTATAACAAGAATCAAGATGATACCTATTTAAACAGCAATAACTGTGTTGGCTCCAATAAACACCATGTTTTGAAGTGTTTGATGTATTATAAAGGACAACTTTGTTGTCTGGTAGCCACAAGGTCGCAACCACTGAGATTCCCTCACTGGAGGCAGAGAGAACAACTAAGTCTGCTGTGAGAGGGAACAAGAGTGGATCGTACCAAGTAAACAGGCTGGGTATTAAGAGCAAATGGCAGACAGGCTGATTCAGAAAACAAGCTGAATTCGGAAAGGCGGCAAACAGGCAGAGTCGAAAATCAGGCAGATATCGGCAACAGAAGTCAATTCATATTCAGCCGAATTGGTGGTCACAAGATCACTGAAACTAGCACCTAGCTACTCAAAAATAACAGCACTGGGCAGCTGTCAACTGAATTCTTCAAGTGAACACGAGGTGCATAATTATGAAAAAGTGAGATAGTTACCTATGAAAAGGGAAGCCTCTGATCCTCATGTCCTCCTGGAGACCACCGCCGTTGCCTGCAAGGCCTCTGCAGCAGTGCCAGCGCTCCTCTACAGTCACAGTGCAGACGCCCTGTGCCTATGCAAGTTTGGCGGTATTTGCACAGGTACAGTATAGCTGGGCTCATACACAATAGAAAGCGCGGCTACAAGAACATTTTGGACAAGCTCTTGTTGGACATTTTCAAAGGGTCCATGCGTGGCACAGGTGGGGGCAAGAAGGACCCAGGAAAGCGTATGCTTTTTTTATTGGCCACCAGAGATCCACTTTAGGTAGCCAAGGATATTTGGTGCCTAAACTGCTGTGTATGCTTACTATTATTATTACATTTTACTATTATTTACTTATTTATTATTAATTATTATTTAGTTACTATTATTATTACATTTGCGCATACTGCGAACATTACCTGCACACATCCTCACAAGTGCACAGGATATAGTAGCCGATATCCAAAAATAACAATCCCAGATCACACAGCAATCAGGGCTGTGGAGTCGGTCCAAAAATCCACCGACTCCGACTCCGACTCCTCAGTTTAGGATTCCACCGACTCCGACTCCACGACTCCGACTCCTCTAATTTGCATATTACAATTTTGCTGATTAAAAGTATGTAACATGAAATTCGTCTCTTAACTGCCAACGCTTAGGAATTTTACAAGACAACTGAAGTGAGAAGGATATGTAGACTACTATATTTATTCCCTTTAGACTAAAACTAGTCCTTGGTAAGAGTACTTGTAAAAGATACAAACCGGAACAAAGAACATCTATCAGGCCCTAGGCAATGTAAGTGTGGGTACATGTAAGAATGATGTGCAGGTACTCTGCAGGGGAATGAGGAGATTGTAAACAGACAACACCTCTGTGTTCAATGTGCACAGCATTCTCAGTGGATTCCCTGCAGCTCTGTGGGGAGTGCATATGTAGAGTATAGTACTACTGTGTAACAAAGTAAACCTGAGACAGATGAAATTAAAGTTTTATACATACCTGGGGCTTCCTCCAGACGCCTTCAGGATAATCAGTCCCTCGTTGTCCTCCTCCACCACCTGGATCTTCTGCTATGAGTCCAGGTACTTGAGCCAGTCAGGCGTAGTGCGCATGCACACACTCCGCCGCCAGGAGCATACTACACCTGTGCAGCACTATTGCGCAGGTGCAGAATGTTCCTGGCTGTGGGAGCGGCATGCGGCCGGACAGCGCTGACTGGCTGAATTACCAGGACTCATAGCAGAAGATCCGGGTGATGGACAGCGAGGGACTGATTAGCCTGAAGGGGGCTGGAGGAAGCCCCAGGTATGTATAAAACTTTACTTTTCATCCATCTCAGTTACCCTTTAATTTGTAGTCACCAAACCAAATTTTAATAACCTATCACATTATTTGATTTCATCAGCAAAGGGAGTGCATACATTTGCATAAATCAGCATCAATGCAGAATTATTTCCATCTAAGCACAGCTATTACTGTATATATACTGTATATATACATTATTTTTAATGACTATTATCTGAGAAATAGAACATTTTATCATATTTTCTATTTTAATTACAGTTACAAATTCATTAGGAGTCGGAGTCGGAGTTGGTGCATTTTTTCCCGACTCTGACTCCAGGCACCCAAAATTGCCCGACTCCACGACTCCGACTCCACGACTCCGACTCCGACTCCACAGCCCTGACAGCAATTACATACACAATAAGATTTACTAAGGTTGGAGAGCACTGGTGTGCACCCATTATGTAGAAGCTAGGGTCCTCCTATCCCACCTGCCCCTACAAAGTGGACAATCTAGTCTGTCAGTGCTAATCTTCATTCCCCTGCATCAACATTTGGGGATTCCAGAACACGCTTGCATAGTGCACAGCATGGGATAGATGTATTGGAATTTACAAACTAAATCCGGGCAATCAGCAAAATCTCAGTGCTTGCTTGCTTAATAGCAGTTGAGGCCGCTGTGCGGATGCATTTACAGTGAGTGGAAATAAATTTTAAACATTTCCCTTGACATTTTTGTAGTTTGCAGTTTGCATTTTTATTTACAGCCCTGTTTCTGAAAGAGCTGGGCCATTGCTTAAAATTTAAATAAAAGCAAAGTGTGATGATCTGCAAATCAATTAAGCCCTATATTTAATTGAAAATAGTACAAAGACAACAAATCAAATGCTGAAAGTGAGAAATCGCATTGTTTTATGCAAAATATGTGCTCATTTTAAATTTGCCAGCAACATATAAAAAAAAAAAAAAAACTTAGGGCACAGGCAAGGAAAAAAAGTCACCTGGTGCACAAACTGATTAGGTTAATTAACAAAAGGTCACTAACAGGACTTGGTATAAAAAAAGGCATTGTACTGAGGCCGTTATTCAATTTAAAGGACCTCTATAGCGATGTAAAAGTGTACAATATATATGTAATGCTGGGGAGGCATACTCTGAGTCAGCGTGTGTGCTCCAGACTATGTAGCTGGGTAATGGAAGAGGCTCCACAGATGGACACAGTAGTTATGAACAAGGGAACAAGATTGCCCAGAGCAACTGCAGCTCTGGGCCGCCTATCAGGCTAGATGTAATGTGATACAATACACAACAGACGTAGTTGGTAACAGGCTTGAGTCATACACGATAGATCAGATGGCAGTAATACAGAAGGGCTAGGCAAATTCGTAGTCAAGAGGCAGGCAAGGGTCGGAACACAAACAATATACAATATTACAATAATACAAAACTGACTGACTAGAGTACATATATATCGTGCTGATGCGCAATATATGAAATGTAGCTCTCAAATAGCTCACAAGCTAAAGCACAAGTAATGACAATTAACAAGACAGACAGACGGAATGCTCAGCCAATCTAGTCGCTGTTTCAGCGATAGCAACATTCACACTGAGATAGACAAGACTAACAGGTAGGAGCGTAACTAATGGCAACCGCTGCTATAGTTCGTCCTCAAGAACAAGGCAAGAACAAGGCTAGAAGGAATACTACCAGTCACCAACGTGGTGCTGGCAGAATCCAAACTATCAGGATCAGAAGGACTTTACTGACCCCCACAGGTCAGCAAATGTCGAGCAGACATGAAAATACAGAGCAAGGCATTATATATTTTTACAATAACAACTATCACAGCATAGACCCAACGACAACTCAGACAGCTGAACGCTATGTCGGGCTGGGTCTGAAATGGGAGGCAGACTTTTATGTCGACATCAGCCAATAGATGTAGGCATGCAAATTCCCACACAGCTGAATGATAATTATGCAATCCTGACCCAGCTTGATCACAAGCTGCCAGCTGAAAGACCCTCATAACAAATACATGCAATACTATGCAACGACATGCATGTAGGAAATCCAAGGATATCTGGCTGCAGTTCAACTGCAGCAAGCAAAGGGAAGAGTTATGACAGCATCCTGAGCTGCTCTGAACTGCAGAGTGACTGCAAATGACAATGAGACTTATTGCGAATGCGCAACTGAATGCAAGCAGATAAGTCAGACTGCCTGTAAGAGATTGCGGAAAAGCCGCCGCGCGGACTAGCGGCGAGGCGACTGGTTCCGCGTCCAGCTCGGTGGTTTGCACGCGGCAGTGTGCATCTGATGTGGCTGAGCCTGTTAGTGCACACAGATTGAGGAATACGCGCGCGCGCGCTGAGAGGCAGAACCTTTATGACAAACGAGGAGGGATCAGCTGACCAGGTTGGTCAGCTCATCTCAGTGCGGGCAGCTATTGGTTGATCAGCGATGGGTGGCGCTGACGAGCGCCGCTCTATATATACTTACTACTGATCATTCTCAAGTTGTCTGCCGTTGCGAACACTTACGTGAAAGCACTCAGACCTTAGTCAGATCCCACAGTGTGTTTGAACCAGGAGGACCTGGGAATTCACACTGAGCCAGATTACTATTGTGTATACTTCAGACTAGTTCCAGGGTGTTGAGACCACGGATCTCACACCCCAGACTAGGGAAACTGTGTTGCTATTGTGTTATATTTCAGACTAGTTCCAGGGTGTTGAGACCACGGACCTCACACCCAAGACTAGGGAAACTGTGTTACCATCGCGTTATACCTCAGACTAGTTCCAGGGTGTCGAGACCACGGACCTCACACCCAAGACTAGGAAAACTGTGTTACCATCGTGTTATACCTCAGACTAGTTCCAGGGTGTTGAGACCACGGACCTCACACCCAAGACTAGGGATACTGTGTTACCATCGTGTTGTACTTCAGACTAGTTCCCGGGTGTTGAGACCACGGACCTCACACCCAAGACTAGACATTGTTTGATATATGTTATGACCTATTTTGCATCCTGACAATCCTCCTGCTTTCTGATTCGGTACCTTCGCATATCTGATCACCTGTTGCCAACCCTGCCTGTCCCTGGATACCGAATCAGCCTATTGTCTCTGTACCTTATCTGCCCGTGTGTTGCCGACCCAGCCTGCCCGACCTTGCGAGCTATCTCTCTCCATTGAGAGATTAGTATCCAGTCCTGCTTATGACGCCCACCTTCTAGGTGTCACTCAGCCACAAGGCCTTCGTGCTATTCAGCCTGGGGCTCCACCCCTTTGGAAGTCTCAGGCTGGTGGAAGGTCTTCACACTTTCCAGAGGGAGATATTTCTCATACGGCCAAGGACCACCTACTGCTCGGGTGGTCTTACTCAAAGTCATTACTGTTGCACCAAACACTCACACTACAGAGGTGTCCAGAGGTTAGTTATACTTGTATTATTGGTGATTCTGCAGATCATCAATTATCAGGTATATATCTGTATTCTTGGTGATACTGCAGATCACCAATAATCAGATTCTCTCTGTGTGCTGACACCGATCGTTACACTGCCTGGTTGCAGTCCCACCGCAACCGACAGAACATGCTACAGGAGAGATCGTGACAATATATAAGAAGTACATTTCTTCCAGAGTAAAATAAGTCATAAATTACTTTTCTCCAGGTCCGGATTTACATCCCAGGAGCCTATAGGCAGAGATGTCCTGGCACCCCAGACTTCACCCTCCATGAACCTACAAACCGTCAATGTACTGCACCGCTGGCCAAGCTGTCATTCCTCCCTTACTTTCCTTGCCTGTCATAGGTAGCTACAGGTGCCATTTAGCATTAGGTAGCCAAAGGTACCCTCAGTATTAAGTAGCCAGTAGTGCCCCAAACTGAAGGGAGATCTCATTACTGGAATGCTGAGAGCTGGATGAGTAACCTCTCATTTATACTCTGCTCAGGACTCTGCATAGGGAAGGAGGGAGGGAGGGAGGCGTTAGGGGAGAGGAGTGACCCTCCTTTCCATCATCAGGCGCCTGTAGGCACGTGCTTACAGTGCCTTGTGGTAAATCCGGCCCTGCTTTTCTCCTATTTCGCTGTCACTTACAGTAGCTAGTTGAAATCTGACAGAACCAAAGGTTTTAGACTAGTCCAACACTTCATGGGAGATTCTTAGCAGTGCCTTTATTCTTTTAAAGACACTTTCTGAAAAAATATCTACAGTATACAAAGATGCTGGCCATAATGCTTCCCTGCGCTCACTCTGCAGTCAGAATCGGAGGGGGGAGCACGGAAGGCGGCCCGCGGATTGGAAGGGAGGGAGAGGTCAGGCTGCCATCCACGCGGCTGACTCCCCCCTCCATTACAGCGCCCCCACTCCTACAGCGCTCAGGGTGGCCGCACGGCCCTAGAAACGGGCCTGATTTATGGTCAAGAACAGAGCAGTTTAACTCGTTTAAAATGTGGAAACACTCGCCTAAAATCCCTAGCCACATTCTCCAGGGAAAAATGTTAAGAATTCTCTGCTTTTTTCACTAACAAAGTGTCTGCCATCCATGCATATATTATACCAACAACCTCAATGGACCCTCAGACTTTGCATGTGCCTATTGCCGTATGACCTTGGCAAGTATTTGACACTCTGGGTGAGAAAGATATTGGTGTTCTCATCCAAAGTTTCCTTCCTACTACCTGTGACCTGGATCCCAGCCCAACTGGTCCTCTAATGCAGTGCTCGGAGCTGATCAGACCAGCACTACACAAAATAACTCAGTGCTCCTTGCAAAGTGGGCTATACCCATAGGCACTTTACAAAAGCAATCATAAAACCCCTCTTGAAGAAACCATCACTAAATTCTGATTCTGTGGCCAACTTACCATTCCTGTCAAAAGTTAGCGAGAAGGTACTAGCCAACCAGCAAGAAGCCAGGCTTACAGATAACAATACAGGTTCTTCTCATAAAATTAGCATATTGTGATAAAGTTCATTATTTTCTGTAATGTACTGATAAACATTAAACTTTCATATATTTTAGATTCATTACTCACAACTGAAGTAGTTCAAGCCTTTTATTGTTTTTCTTATTGATGATTTTGGCATACAGCTCATGAAAACCCAAATTTCCTATCTCAAAAAATTAGCATTTTTCATCCGACCAATAAAAGAAAAGTGTTTTTAAAACAAAAAAGTCAACCTTCAAATAATTATGTTCAGTTATGCACTCACTACTTGGTCTGGAATTCTTTTGCAGAAATGACTGCTTCAATGCGGCGTGGCATGGAGGCAATCAGCCTATGGCACTGCTCAGATGTTATGGAGGCCCAGGATGCTTCAATAGCGGCCTTAAGCTCATCCAGAGTGTTGGGTCTTGCATCTCTCAACTTTCTCTTCACAATATCCCACAGATTCTCTATGGGGTTCAGGTCAGGAGAGTTGGCAGGCCAATTGAGCACAGTAATACCATGGTCAGTAAACCATTTACCTGTGGTTTTGGCACTGTGAGCAGGTGCCAGGTCGTGCTGAAAAATGAAATCATCTCCATAAAGCTTTTCAGCAGATAGAAGCATGAATTGCTCCAAAATCTCCTAATAGCTAGCTGCATTGACCCTGCCCTTGCTAAAACACAGTGGACCAACACCAGCAGCTGTCATGGCACCCCAGACTATCACTGACTGTGGGTACTTGACACTAGACTTCAGGCATTTTGGCATTTCCCTCTTCCCAGTCTTCCTCCAGACTCTGGCACCTTGATTTCCGAATGACATGTAAAAGTTGCTTTCATCCGAAAAAATAACTTTGGACCACTGAGCAACAGTCCAGTGCTGCTTCTCTGTAGCCCAGGTCAGGCGCTTCTGCCGCTGTTTCTGGTTCAAAAGTGGGTTCATGCTTCCATCTGCTGAAAAACTTTATGGAGATGAAGATTTAATTTTTCAGCACGACCTGGCACCTGCTCACAGTGCCAAAACCACAGGTAAATGGTTTACTGACCATGGTATTACTGTGCTCAATTGGCCTGCCAACTCTCCTGACCTGAACCCCATAGAGAATCTGTGGGATATTGTGAAGAGAAAGTTGAGAGATGCAAGACCCAACACTCTGGATGAGCTTAAGGCCGCTATTGAAGCATCCTGGGCCTCCATAACACCTGAGCAGTGCCACAGGCTGATTGCCTCCATGCCACGCCGCATTGAAGCAGTCATTTCTGCAAAAGCATTCCCGACCAAGTAGTGAGTGCATAACTGAGCATAATTATTTGAAAAACAAATGGACAAAAACGAGAGCCCCAATAGTGTGTTACTGTTGTTGTTATTTGGGCAAATAAAGGAAGGGAATTATACTCACAAGTGTGGGTTGCCGAATTAGGCAACCACTGATGTAGCAGGCGGGGATTTTGAACCTGTCTCCGCTCAGGTTAAAAGGTCGCTCTCTATAGAAAGAAGGTGCTCACACCCATCCAACTGGTGGATACAATAGTTGTGCAGAAGTACAGAGGCGCCCGAAGGTTAAAATAAATTCTGAAAGTATATTTTAAAAAGGGTGGTGCTGGATGAAACACCTCCCCAATGACAACAGATCGCACTGATTCGCATAAGGAAATCAGCTTTATTCTTACTCCACAACAATGTTTGCAACGCGTTTCACGGGTCTGATGCCCGCTTCCTCAGGCACATAAAAAGAAGCAGGGAGTAACTGAAAATAAAAATAAAAATAAAAACACACAATAAAAACACAAAATAAAAAAGAGCACGATAACCAACACAACAAAGGATAAAATCACAATAACAGCTGAAAAAATAATAAAACCATTGGTAGCAACAACCAAAAATGACAGACGAAAAATCGTCATAAAAATGACAATCACATTAGCCATAGCAATAGCCATAGAGGTACATGCATAGTCACTTTTCATAATCATAATCTTACATAAATTCGTTTCTATTATTCAAGTCCCTATACCTATCCATACACATATATATGCACATAGTCCCTCCTAAGGAGTGTTGTTCATTATCATAATTGAATAGTAAAAGTACTTCCACACTTCAGTACAGTAAATAAGTGATAAAAATACTCATACATATGTGAACATCAATATAAACACATGTACATATAGTAAGGGTACTCATTCGTATGTAGACAACCTATGCATATACACATACCTATACTAACCGTATTTGACTGGAGGGGACTTCTATTATTACCCTATATGAGGCATTGCCTCCTCAGGAGCATTCTATATACCTCCATACAAGTTTACCCCTTTTGGTCCCGCTATCCCCGGATGGTCATTTAATCTTGGGGGGAAGAGAGGTTCCTACCTTATCTTGAAAGTTTTCATTATAAACCGTGGACCCTAAATACACCTTACAATCAATTCAAGCGCATCTATAGAAATTGTACTGATATAAAAGACTATGACAGCCAATCCAGGATACTCACGGACAAATTTAGGGAACGCAAATATCCCAAAACTTTGATTAATGACGCAAAATCCAAAGCGAGATCCTCAAACACCAAACAAAGGACAACCAACCAGACACAACCTACGCATCAGGAAGGTGATAATAATAATACAGTGAGGTTCATCACAAAGTATAGCATACAACATAAAAACATTAAAAGTATCCTAAATAACAGGTGGGATATTTTAAGACAGGACCCCTTCTTGAGAGAAAACATTCCAAAAGATCCTATGGTGACCTTTAGGAGGGCCCCCAACCTAAAAGGTATATTAGCCCCCAGCAAACTAAGAAACAATACTGGTGGAAACTGTCCCATAAAACCAGGGGGCATTTATAGATGCCAGAAGAAGCGATGTCTGGCGTGTACATTTTTGATCGAAACGGACCATGTCATCTCACACACTAACAAAGTGAAGTACCCCATAATCGAACATATTAGTTGTGAATCTAAATTCATAATTTATGTAGCATCCTGCCCATGTGGCAAACAATATGTGGGCCGCACGACACAATTATGGAGAGAGCGGATAGGCCAACACAAAAGAAACATAATCAAAGGATTATTGACACATGGTCTATCCAGACATTTCTTATATAATCATAATAGTGATCCAGCAGGTGTGTCCTTCAAAGCCATAGAATCAATTGACCCAACGAGACGAGATGCAACCAACCTTCTTAAAAATAAAGAAATTTTCTGGATCCAGACCTTGAAAACCTTAGTACCAGACGGGCTAAATGAAACACTAGAGAAACCCTATTAAAATCATACCCTGCATCATCCCCTGAATAAGGGAATGTACCACGGTCGCTCTTTTTTTAAAAAACAAGATGAGGGGTTTTTCTCCCACTCTTGATCTGTTTTGTCCTGTTGTCCTCTCGGAGACAACCACACGTTCCCCCCTCCCCCCCCCCCCCCCCTCCCCCAAGGTTTCCCTTCCCCCCCCCCCCCCCCCCACATGGCCATGACAGAATGCGATATATTATATTTGCACTAATTCTATTCTTGTTATGTGATGTCATTGGTGTGCTGAGGGTAATTATTTCCTCCCCCTTCCTCAGTATGTCCACACCCCTAGAGTTCACTAATAATAATATAACTCAATTTAATGATAATGATAAAATAATGATATTATGATATAATGAGGTAATATTATAGTAAAATGATAATATAATGATATTCTAATTTTTGGTTGTCCAAGTTTTCAATTTTAAATCGCATAGTTACGGTTCTGGAGGTGTAGTACGCCAGCACATCTAAAAATATAGTATGTCAGCGTAATATATTTTCCCCACACAAACTAAGGGAATAAGAAAATATAATATAATAAAATAAACGAAGCTACTACCAGTACCTGAGGCTTTTAAATTGTTCATATGGTATATATCATGGAGTGTACACCAATTTTAAAATCAAATTAATTTTATAATTTTATGATCACATTAGTATCCCATATAATCTTCCCCCAACAAACATTGACAATGGGATTAGATGAAGGATGTAACCAACCATCCCCCCTGGTACAATGACGGGGAAAAGCAAGTCCGTATGTCCCAAATAAGCCACCATCCTCTTATCAAGAGGTTCGGTATACTTGCGTTCCACTCAGCGCTTCCGGATTCCGGAACTCAGGCCGGAGATGGAACGCAAGCCTGTGTGGAGCGCAGATGTCCGGGGAGGGCTGGCACTAAGCTCCGCTGACGTGAGCGCTTTGATCACCTCCGGCGGAAGTGATCAAGCGTTTGGAGCTGGACCCACACAGTGAATTTAAGGAGCGAGGTTTGGCGGTGACAAGTCACAGAGGTGCCAAACCCGCTCCCTGACAAGATAAGGTAGGAACCTCTCTTCCCCCCAAGATTAAATGACCATCCGGGGATAGCGGGACCAAAAGGGGTAAACTTGTATGGAGGTATATAGAATGCTCCTGAGGAGGCAATGCCTCATATAGGGTAATAATAGAAGTCCCCTCCAGTCAAATACGGTTAGTATAGGTATGTGTATATGCATAGGTTGTCTACATACGAATGAGTACCCTTACTATATGTACATGTGTTTATATTGATGTTCACATATGTATGAGTATTTTTATCACTTATTTACTGTACTGAAGTGTGGAAGTACTTTTACTATTCAATTATGATAATGAACAACACTCCTTAGGAGGGACTATGTGCATATATATGTGTATGGATAGGTATAGGGACTTGAATAATAGAAACGAATTTATGTAAGATTATGATTATGAAAAGTGACTATGCATGTACCTCTATGGCTATTGCTATGGCTAATGTGATTGTCATTTTTATGACGATTTTTCGTCTGTCATTTTTGGTTGTTGCTACCAATGGTTTTATTATTTTTTCAGCTGTTATTGTGATTTTATCCTTTGTTGTGTTGGTTATCGTGCTCTTTTTTATTTTGTGTTTTTATTGTGTGTTTTTATTTTTATTTTTATTTTCAGTTACTCCCTGCTTCTTTTTATGTGCCTGAGGAAGCGGGCATCAGACCCGTGAAACGCGTTGCAAACATTGTTGTGGAGTAAGAATAAAGCTGATTTCCTTATGCGAATCAGTGCGATCTGTTGTCATTGGGGAGGTGTTTCATCCAGCACCACCCTTTTTAAAATATACTTTCAGAATTTATTTTAACCTTCGGGCGCCTCTGTACTTCTGCACATAATTATTTGAAGGTTGACTTTTTTGGTTTTAAAAACACTTTTCTTTTATTGGTCGGATGAAATATGCTAATTTTTTGAGATAGGAAATTTGGGTTTTCATGAGCTGTATGCCAAAATCATCAATAAGAAAAACAATAAAAGGCTTGAACTACTTCAGTTGTGTGTAATGAATCTAAAATATATGAAAGTCTAATGTTTATCAGTACATTACAGAAAATAATGAACTTTATCACAATATGCTAATTTTATGAGAAGATCCTGTATATTTATTACATTTCAGTCAAGTTTCAAGGAAAGGCACAGCACTGAAAAGCCACTAGTCTGAGTACTGAATGTTCTACGTATAGCAAGAGACACGCGTGAACAGGGATGCTCAAATCTGATCCTGGAGACAACCGGATAGTTGTCCGGGTTGAAGGAGAAAGTGTTTGTAGTCACGTGACCGGCGCATGCGGCTCTTGGAGCGCATCGTGGGAGGTGACACATACAGACCGAAGAAGACGTCATTTAGGTAAGAATGAACCCCCCTCCCACAGCTTTACTGGGAGATATCTGGATAGCAACTATCCGGATGTCTCCCGGATCGGATTTGAGCATCACTGCGCGTGAATGCTCGGTTCTGATTCTTCTTAACTTGTCTGGAGCTTTTGATACGTGGATCATGGAATATTAATCCAATGATTGAAGAAATACTGCAGCCTAAGGGGGGCTGTTCTCAGCTAGTTTCAATCTTTCCTGTCTAGCAGGACACAGCAAGTGTGCTTGGGCACAAACTACTCTAATTTAGTGCTCCTTGCTTATGGAGTCCCACAAGGTTCTGTGCTATCAGTATTACTCTTTGCAGTCTATATACTCCCAGTGAGCAAAATAGTCCAGAACTATGTCTTGAAGAGGAGCTGTTGGCCATACTATCTCAGAAAAAAAAACCACATATATAAGTAGATAAATACTTACATAACATATATATTGCATTGTCCACATTTTGATTTTAGTGATTTTTCTATAGTAAATAAAAAAGAAAATCCTTCTTAGCATTTCCCATTTTAACTGTGGCTATTTTGAAGCCAACCCTGATGTCCTTTCCTCCCTTACTCTCATCTGCCTGATTGTGTATGTATTACCCCCCTCCATTATAGAAAGTGCATTGTCTCAGCGTGAGAAATATTGGCCAATTAGAGAGGAACAGAGGTGTGGGAGGGGAAAACAGGAGGGGAAGGGGCTTCAGCCAATCAGGCTGCATGAGGTAGCAAACACAGTAAAGAAGCAAAAAAGGACAACCCAGCATGCCCTGCAACTTCCTTTGTGCGTACCAAATTTTGTGTGTACCAAATAAGAGTCAGGTAAATTGTGTAATGATCATTTATCAACAAGAAAAGTAATAGTGATTTTAACTTTTGGATTGCCTGGTTAGCATCCTTATTACTTTTTTACCAGATAAAAATAAAGCATTGATTTTTTATTTTATGCCCGACAGTTACACTTTAAGATACCATTACTACCAAGACCACACACAACCAGGCTCGTACTGATCCACCGAACTGCCGATGGAAACATTGGTGTGCCCCGCCTCCTGGGGGCCCCAGAGCGGGTACATCGCAGGAAGGGGGGAAATTGGGCACACAGAGCGGCAGGGAGGGGGGCCCTCACCTAGGGCCCCCCCCTTCCACGCTCCCCCTTCCACACTCCCCCTCCCTCCAAAATTGCAGCCAGCGGCAGCGAGCAGGGAATAGCTTTAACAGCATGATGACATCAGAGGAGATCCAAAGCTCTGCGTGCCGCTGGCTGGTCTCCATCTCCTGCAATGCACTGACCAATCACGTTATCACAGGAAGTACTGTAAGAGCGTGATTGGTGAGTGCATTGCAGGAGATGGAGACCAGCCAACGGCACGCAGAGCTATGGATCTCCTCTCTGATGTCATCATGCCGGTAAGCTATTCCCTGCTCGCTGCCGCTGGCTGCAAATTTGGAGGGAGGGGGAGTGCGGAAGGGGAAGCATGGAAGGGGGGGGGCCCTAGGTGAGGGAGGGGGGGAAAGCTCCCCCCCTCCCCACTGCTCTGTGTGCCCACTGCCCCCCCTACCAAGCTGGGGGGGAACTTAGACCTGGCTGCCTACCTAACTGGGGACGCCTGTGACCTGCCTACCTAAACTAGGGGGGGGGCTCCAGGTGAGGGAGGGGGGGAGGCTTGGGGAGGCTTCCTCCCCCTCTCCGCTGCTCTGTGCCCACTGCACCCCCTTCCAGCATGGGGGCCCCCACTAACTGGGGACCTGCCTTTGTGGAGATATCTGCTGCCAATCTAATTGTACTTTGTGGGGATATCTGCCGCCAATCTAATTGCATTTTGTGGGGATATCTGCCACCAATCTGATTGTATTTTGTGGGGATATCTGCTGCCAATTTGATTGCATTTTGTGGGGATATCTGCCGCCAATCTGATTGTATTTTGTTGGGAAATCTGCCGCCAATTTGATTGCATTTTGTGGGGATATCTGCCACCAATCTATTTGCATTTTGTGGGGAATCTGCCGCTAATCTGATTGCATTTTCTCGGAAAATCTGCTGCCATTTGACTACTTGATGAATTTTCATGAGGCATGTAACTACTTGATTATTTTATCTAAAATGTATCTGGTCGGACCTAATCTCTGTGAATAACACTGCTACTTATTTTGTGTTTTTTTTAAAGTCTGCCCATGACTCATCATGACCACGCCCATGTTCCAGTGCATGGTGACACTCACTTATTTTTGCTGCGGCGCGCTGGGGGAGGGGGGGGGGCCCAGGCTGAAACTTCCTTGGTGGGCCCTTAGTGTCCCAGTTCGACCCTGCACACAACTATATCTGTCCTTCAAGCCTGGCACACAAGACTCATCAGCAGGGCCGGATTTGTACTCTTTACCGCCCTAGGCCACTGTCACCAGCCGCCCCCCTTCAGTATAGGTAGCGAGATGACCCCTCCCCCTTCTTTCTAGTATAGGTAGCCAGATGACTCCTCCCCCCTTCCCTCTAGTATATGTAGCCAGATGACCCCTCCCCCTTTCCCTCCAGTATAGGTAGCCAGATGACTCCCTTAATCCCTCCTTTTTCCACACCCCCACCTTTTTAGTATAGACAGCCAGCTGCCTTCACACCGCAGTAGCCATCAGTGTCACTCATTTCTCCACTCGTCTCCAGTGCAGAAGCTTCCTCTTCCCCAAGTCCATAGCCGCTGGCCACAATGCAAGCGTGCACAGAGAGCAAGGTGGCTAGCAGCAGAGTACTGCAGTCAGGCACTCGCCTGATCTCCCTGCATTGCAGCATTTGCAAGCTTGCAAATGCTGCACCAGTTTAGTCTGCTGTTTTGGTGCCCCTGCTTCTGTGGTGCCCTAGGCCATGGCCTAGGTGGCCTTGGCCTAAATCCGGCCCTGCTCATCAGCATCCATCAATGCCAGTCTAGTGGAATTACAAAACTGGATGAACATCAGCTGGTTGGGGCTGAACTCTGACAAAACAGAGGTATTGGTGGAAGGCATGCCACACATGAAGGATAAAGTCCAAAGGTCTCCCCACTTCAAACTAGCAATTGGGGGAGATGCCATGCACTATAAACACTCTCTGCAAAACTTGGGGGTGATCCTGGATTCAGGGGTGGCTCTAGGCTACTGGTGGCCCTGGGCAGAGAAAGAACCAGTGGCCTCTTCGCCCACCAAAGTCAATATGGTATCTTATGCACAGTAAATGGCCATGTCCAATGCAGACACTGCCTTTACTAGTGCTGGCACAGCACACGGATGCAATGTCACTGTGACCTGCAGCCCTGCAGTGACGCGAGACACTGGTGTGTGCATCCATAGTTACCAGGTCATCCTTCGGTGAGTGCATGTGGTGAATGGTGGCCCTGTGCACGTGCGGAGATGTCACATGCCTAAAGCTGTCCCTTGTCGATGGAAAGCTAACATTCGGACAGCAGGTATCAGCTATCATCAAATCCTTATTTTTCCATCTGAGAAACACAGCAAGAATTAAACACCTTATCCCAGCTGAAGACCTACCTTCGCTACTTCATACATTTGTATCCTCCCTCCTGGTCTACTCCAATTTCCTATTCATTAGATCCCTAGCTCTATTGGCTGTTTATACAATACAATAACATTTCTATAGCGCTTTTCTGCAATAGGACTCAAAGCACTTAGGCTATCTCAGATTCAGTAATTCGTAGCAGGATGAAGTATTCACACAACAAAAGTTATATTTCTGCAAATGCCAAACTGAACAGGTGGGTTTTCAGTCTAGATTTAAACACCTCTAGAGATGGAGCTGTCCTGATCTGTTGAGGTAAGGAGTTCCAAAACATAGGGGCAGCATGATAGAAGGCTCTGGGACCAACAGTTTCCAAGTGGACTCTGGGTATGACTAGATTATTAGAACCTGTTGAATCTGAGAATGCGGGGATTGCTACGCAGCTGCAACATTTCTTTCAAGTATCCAGGGCCTAGATTATTCAGTGATTTAAATGTCAGTAGGCCGATCTTGAATAGAACCCTCCATTCTATAGGTAGCCAGTGAAGGAAGTGGAGGACTGGCGTTATGTGGTAGTGACGGGGTTGGTTGGTTGGTTAGCAGTCTGGCAGCAGTGTTCTGTATCAGCTGTAGGCGGTACAAGTCCTTTTTTGGAAGGCCAGTGTAGAGAGCATTGCAGTATTCCAGTCGGGAGGTAATGAAGGCATGAACTAAAGTTGGTAGATCTTCTGGGGGATGAGGTGTTTGATTTTTGCGATGTTCTTAAGGTGAAAATAGGATGATTTCACCACAGCAGAGATGTGAGTTCTGAAGTTTAAATCCCCATCAATTAAAACTCCCAGGCTACGCACATGATTAGAGCTGCGTAGATCCGTGCCTCCTATTCACAGTGGTGAAGACTGCAAGTTAAGTTGTTTTGTTGTCATGCACTGCCCTCCGTTGTTGGAATCAGTGAAGTAGCCGGATTAGCCTCCGAAGCCGTACAGGGTACGCCCCTGGTGCTTGAGGGCGTACACCACATCCATGGCGGTGACAGTCTTCCTCTTGGCGTGCTCGGTGTAGGTGACGGCGTCCCGGATGACGTTCTCCAGGAAAACCTTCAGCACTCCGCAGGTCTCCTCATAGATGAGGCCGGACATGCGCTTGACACCCCCTCTGCGGGCCAGGTGGCGGATGGCGGGCTTAGTGATGCCCTGGATGTTATCCCGGAGCACCTTCCTGTGCCGCTTGGCGCCTCCTTTCCCGAGTCCCTTCCTGCCCTTTCCTCGACCAGACATGATAGAAATACTGCTTCTTCTCTGCTGTACTGGCGAACTATCCGATGTTTGGCTCTCCCTATTGGCTGTCTGCTACATCCAGGCTCTGGTTTGCATCAGAGGAGCCTATAGGCACAGATGTCCTGGCACCCTAGACTTCGCCCTCCATTTTCCTACTCTTCCTTACTTCCCTTAGGTAGCCCTCAGTAAGCTAGAGGTGCACCCAACTGAAGGGAGATATAGTCAGTGGAATGCCGAGAGCAGGGTGAGTAACCACTCATTTACGCTCTGCATAGGGAGGGAAGGAGGGAGGCGCTCAGGGAGGAGAGTGAGCCGTCTTTCCATCATCAGACGCCTGTAGGCACATGCCTACAGTGCCTTATGGTAAATCCAGCCCTCGCGACATCAGTCAACTTTTGTTGAGATTGGAGATTGTGAGTTACCGGCTGGTTAGAGCTAAAGATAAATACAGCACTCTTTTACTTGATTTACTGTGAATTGCAATTCATTGACATTTCTTGAGGTATTTACCCCACAATTCGATAATTTACCTCACTAGTTGGTAACTTTTTCAGTGTAGTAATAGGTTTAGTGAATTAGCATTTGGTAAGGTGATATGTAATATCAGCTGTTTTCTGCATTACTGAATGCTGCAATTCTTAGTGAATTGAGGCCAATGTAGTAGCTCAGACAAAACAAAGCCAGGAGGTTGAAGGCGGGAGCATACTGCACAATGCGGCTAACACAAGCTGTCGCTGTTTGTCATGTCCTACAGTCACGGCGCATCACTTCCTACAGTCACTGCGCATCACCTCCTATAGTCACTGCCATACTCAGATGTCTTATTAGCACCAACCACTTCTAGGCATGTGCTAACTGATAAAACTGGCCCTGACTGGAATACTAGCCAGCCTATTTATAAAAGCAGGTTTACCAGAGAAACTGCAGTATTTCTCTACTTTTGTTACCAGCAATTAATGATTGCAGTTGGAGATCTGGTACTCTTTTCCAGTGAATGAAGCTGTGGATTAAACCTATATGGGTATTTCAAAATAGAGATCAAAGTACTGATTGCCTGGACAGCTAAAGAGAGGCCCTTTCAAGTCCAGAACTGCTCCTGGAAGGTTGCAAGTGGCCCGACAGGTTACTGAATGCTAGGAGTGTCCCTGGAAAAGTTTCTAGATAACTAGGGTGCCAATTTACAAAGCTGTGGGAATGTCAGTGATAAGTATACTGTATATCACTGATTTACCGCTGCAAACATGAAGTGAACAAAAAAGCTGATACAGCAAAACTCTCATAACCAGCATAAGCAGGGATTGCTTGCCAGTTGCTTGAGTTCCTCCCCCCCCCCCCCCCCCCCTTCCCCGAGAACATTAAGCTGGGTAACACACGGTACAATTTTCCGTCAGATCGGCGGATCTATCAAATAATTTCCTACCAGTCCGATTAGATTTTGTTCGATTTAGCAATCAATTTTGGGTTCTTATCAACGCAAAATTGATAGCAAAATCTACACACAATACATTTTCTTATCAGATCACCGGTTGATCTGATGGAAAATTGTACTATGTGTATATTAAATCAAATTACCCCTTTTCTGTCATCTCTTCAGGATCTAGAACCAATTGTGGGAAGGTCGCCTCAGAAAATTTGCAGGCTAGTGTCTGACTAGGACTCAGACCACCTATTCTTATACCCAATCCATTCAATATGGCTGCCTAATTTTGTAATTTGCCTCAATCTCTGGTCCTGATTGGATTAAATTTCCTTGCAACAATCTTATTTTATTTTGAATTCCTGACTTCTAATTTATTTTCTTTACAAATCGCTTATTTATCTTATCGGTGGGAATTTTGTAGTTGGGCATATTTACATATACTGACATCTGCTTATCAGGTCTATCTGATGTCTTTTGGAATGATTTGAAGGGCATTTGACTCTGGTAGATGCTCCAGACTATAAGACACACCTAGGTTTAGAGGACAAAAATCAGGGGGGAAAAAAATACTAAACCTTGTGTGTCCATGTTTCAGGGACATCTTGTGGATATCCTCCCCCTTCCCTCAATTATTGTGTCTCCCTTGTACCTCTTGTATCCCCCTGTGTCATCCTCTATTCCTTTTGTGCCCTCTTTTGTCCCCATGTGTCCGCCTCTGTCCCCCTTTGTGTCCTTCTGTGTCCTCTATTGTCCCTCTTGTGTCCTCCTCCATACCCATTTAAGTCCCTCTGTGTTCTTATTTGTCCCCCTGTGTCATCTTTTTTGCCCCAAGTCCTCCTTTTTATCACTTTGTCCTTGTTTGTCCCCCTGTGTCCTCCAGTTTGTGCCCGTGTTCTCCTTTTGTCCCCCTGTGTCCTAGTTTGTCCCCCTGTGTCCTCCTTTTTGTCCCATTTCCTTGTTTGTCCCCCTGTATCCTTCATCCTTCTTTTTGTTCACCTGTGTCCTCCTTTTTGTTCCGTGTCCTTGTTTGCCCCATGTCATCGTTCCCCTGCCCCCCTTTGTGCCCCGTTTGTCTTCCTCCGTCCCCCTTTATGCCCCATTGTCCCTGTCCATGCCCCCCTGCATCGTCCCTTGTGTTCCCCTTCACTCTCCCGTGCATATTTAAAAACAGGGGCAGTACGACTCACCTGAGCCATCAGCTCCTGCAGTGATTAGAGAGTCTTATATTCCCAAAAATATGGTCTCAACTATGATTTTAATTTAAATATTAATTTTAAAAAATTATTATTATTTCACTCTTTATAAGGAATGTATTGATTATAAAGAATTTATCCGTGATATAATACTTGCATCTATTACTGGGCAGCACGGTGAAGTAGTGGTTAGCGCTATCGCCTTGCAGCGCTGGGTCGCCGATTTGAATCCCATCCAGTTTGTATGCTCTCTCCTGTGTCTGCATGGGTTTCCTCTGGGCACTCTGGGTTCCTCCCACATCCCAAAATCATACAGATAAGTTAATTATCGTCTGCAATATGCGTTTTCTAGGAATCCCTGGTGATTCCCTAGTGCTAGGCAAATTAAAGTGTATGACTGTAATTCCACTACCGCGATTGGCTGAAATCATAACTGCAGTGCCTGTAGCATTTTGGAGCAATTGAATTCAGTGAATGCAGGGCCCAAAATCGCACTCCCTGAAATTGCTGTTTTTAATGATAAAATCGATCCCAACAGCAATTTGAAAATTCTAGGGTCCCCACCCTAAAAGGGTGGCCCTGGCATGCATGGTTTAGAACTTCAGATGCGCTTGTTTATAGCCCTGTAAACATCCAAAACGCTCCCTGCTGCCTTAAAATGTACCTGAGCCAAAGCCAAAAAGTAGAGAAAAAAGAGGAAAGCCTCTGGATCCTGTAGAGGCTTTCCATGGCTTTCCGTGGCGTCCTTTAGTCCTCCATTGCCGCTCACGGACAACCCAAGATTTCCAGGCTTGTAGGAAGTCTGCAAAACATCACACATTCTGATTAATAAATTAAACACATGATTAACCCCATAAGGAAAGCCAGTAAAACATAACTTTTATTCTGAAAATTAAAAAGCTGAGCTGCAATATATGTTGAGTAGTGATGTTGGAGAACACTTTGCCAGTGAATAGCTATGGGCATCTTGACCCCTGTACTACTTCCAGGTCGCAGTGACCCGCAGAAGTATTCATTCCCAGGGCCGGGTGCGCCTGTGGCCGGGCACGCTTCGTGACATCACGCTCATGCGCAGAGTGTGCCCGGCCACAGCCGCGCAATCAAGGACGTGCACTGCCGGGTCAGAGCATGCGTACTAATGAATGCATCCGACCCAGGGCATGTGTACTACTGCAGGTGATTGCGACCCGAAAGTACAGGGGTCAGGCTGCCCATAGCTTTGCGGTGAGCAGTTCTGTGAACATCTCTAATGTTGAGATTGATTGACTAAAATGAGGGCAGGATCAAAATGGGTTCTGGATCTTATATAGGAAAAAACACTTAGTGGGACCAGGATCACTGTACCCTCGATTAATTAAATGTTACTATTTACATTAAAACCCCTCACCTTCCCTTTTAGGAAGTCTGATCGGGCCGCACTCCTCGTCAACTACAAGCGTGGCCATACTGCGCCTGCACAAGTACAGCCGCCCCTGCGCAGTAAGCCAGCGCTCATTCACAAATGGTTCTCTGCTACTACAGTGAAAGACAACTTCAGATAAGATTTTACTGCAGGAAAGTTCAAAGGGTCATTAGCTCTGCTCTGTATCATAGTTTAAAATGCAGAGTGTAGTTGTAAACTGCAAATGTTGCAGAATGATGCAATGTTATACAAAAAAGCTACAGAATCTTCTCATAAAATTAGCATATTGTGATAAAGTTCATTATTTTCTGTAATGTACTGATAAACATTAGACTTTCATATATTTTAGATTCATTACACACAACTGAAGTAGTTCAAGCCTTTTATTGTTTTTCTTATTGATGATTTTGGCATACAGCTCATGAAAACCCAAATTTCCTAACTCAAAAAATTAGCATATTTCATCCGACCAATAAAGGAAAAGTGTTTTTAAAACCAAAAAAGTCAACCTTCAAATAATTATGTTCAGTTATGCACTCACTACTTGGTCGGGAATGCTTTTGCAGAAATGACTGCTTCAATGCGGCGTGGCATGGAGGCAATCAGCCTGTGGCACTGCTCAGGTGTTATGAAGGCCCAGGATGCTTCAATAACGGCCTTAAGCTCATCCAGAGTGTTGGGTCTTGCATCTCTCAACTTTCTCTTCACAATATCCCACAGATTCTCTATGGGGTTCAGGTCAGGAGAGTTGGCAGGCCAATTGAGCACAGTAATACCATGGTCAGTAAACCATTTACCTGTGGTTTTGGCACTGTGAGCAGGTGCCAGGTCGTGCTGAAAAATTAAATCTTCATCTCCATAAAGTTTTTCAGCAGATGGAAGCATGAACCCACTTTTGAACCAGAAACAGCGGCAGAAGTGCCTGACCTGGGCTACAGAGAAGCAGCACTGGACTGTTGCTCAGTGGTCCAAAGTTATTTTTTCGGATGAAAGCAACTTTTACATGTCATTCGGAAATCAAGGTGCCAGAGTCTGGAGGAAGACTGGGAAGAGGGAAATGCCAAAATGCCTGAAGTCTAGTGTCAAGTACCCACAGTCAGTGATAGTCTGGGGTGTCATGACAGCTGCAGGTGTTGGTCCACTGTGTTTTAGCAAGGGCAGGGTCAATGCAGCTAGCTATCAGGAGATTTTGGAGCAATTCATGCTTCCATCTGCTGAAAAGCTTTATGGAGATGATTTCATTTTTCAGCACGACCTGGCACTTGCTCACAGTGCCAAAACCACTGGTAAATGGTTTACTGACCATGGTATTACTGTGCTCAATTGGCCTGCCAACTCTCCTGACCTGAACCCCATAGAGAATCTGTGGGATATTGTGAAGAGAAAGTTGAGAGATGCAAGACCCAACACTCTGGATGAGCTTAAGGCCGCTATTGAAGCATCCTGGGCCTCCATAACATCTGAGCAGTGCCATAGGCTGATTGCCTCCATGCCACGCCGCATTGAAGCAGTCATTTCTGCAAAAGCATTCCCGACCAAGTAGTGAGTGCATAACTGAACATAATTATTTGAAGGTTGACTTTTTTGTTTTAAAAACACTTTTCTTTTATTGGTCGGATGAAAAATGCTAATTTTTTGAGATAGGAAATTTGGGTTTTCATGAGCTGTATGCCAAAATCATCAATAAGAAAAACAATAAAAGGCTTGAACTACTTCAGTTGTGAGTAATGAATCTAAAATATATGAAAGTTTAATGTTTATCAGTACATTACAGAAAATAATGAACTTTATCACAATATGCTAATTTTATGAGAAGAACCTGTATATAACTGAAAATAAAAATATGAGACTATTTTCTTTGCTACTAATGTTCTATTAATTATCTGTACTACACATACAATTCATTATATCATAAGCTTTTTTTTGCTTCAGTGTCACTTTTAAGTTTTGACAGTCTCAGGTACGAGCGCAGTTTTTCAGTGTTATTCAGCTACCATACAGACAAATGCTGAATCATTTCAGTCTCAGGTAGTTTTTTAAAACCATACAGTCAGAAACATGCTGAATTATTGAACTTTTAACCTGTGCTTTGTCCTCAGATGTTGCTTTCGCAGACAGGAGTTTTGCAACCTCTGATTTGTTATTGCTGAGAGTTGTGTCATATTCCAGCTGCAAAACAAACTATCATTTTAGAGCCCTGGATTCTTATCCTTTATGCCTAGTACGCACAATGCAATTTTCCCATCAGATCGACTGAAGATTTCCAATCGTTCGATAATTTCCAACATGTCCAATCTGCTTCAAATCAATTGGAGATCATGACTGCACAAAATCGATCCCTTTCTTGATTGTATGTTGGAAATTATTGTACAACAGGATATTTTTTATCGATCTGAAGGCAAAATGGCATTATGTGCACCAGGCATTAATGTAAAACAAAGGAATGCACATAGATGTTTACATAGATGTACAGTGGTATGCAAAAGTTTGAGCAACCTTGTTAATCGTCATGATTTTCCTGTGTGAATCGTTGGTTGTTACAATAAAAAAAGTCTGTTAAATATATCATATAGGAGACACACACAGTAATATTTGAGAAGTGAAATAAAGTTTATTGGATTTACAGAAAGTGCGCAATAATTGTTCAAATAAAATTAGGCTGGTGCATAAATTTGTCATTTTATTGACTCCAAAACCTTTAGAACTAATTATTGGACCTCAAATTGGCTTGATAATAAGCTCAGTGACCCCTGACCTACATACACAGGTGAATCCAATTATGAGAAAGAGTATTTAAGGGTGTCAATTGTAAGTTTCCCTCCTCTTTTAATTTTCTCTGAAGAGTAGCAACATGGGGGTCTCAAAACAACTATCAAATGACCTGAAAGATTGTTCACCATCATGGTTTAGAGGAAGGATACAGAAAGCTGTCTCAGAGATTTCAGCTGTCTGTTTCCACAGTTAGAAACATATTGAAGAAATGGAAGACCACAGGCTCAGTTCAAGTTAAGGCTCGAAGTGGCACACCAAAAAAAAAAAATCTTGGAAAAACAGAATCGACGAAGGGTGAGAACAGTCAGAGTCAACCCACAGACCAGCACCAAAGACCTACAACATCATCTTGCTGCAGATGATGCATCGTTCAACCATTCAGCGCACTTTACACAAGGAGATGCTGTTTCCAAGAGTGATGCAGAGGAAGACTGTTCTCCAACCACAGCACAAACAGAGCCGCTTGAGGTATGCTAAAGTACATTCGGACAAGTCAGCTTCATTTTGGAATAAGGTGCTATGGACTGATGAAACTAAAATTGAGTTATTTGGGCATAACAAGGTACGTTATGCATGGAGGAAAAACAACACAGCATTCCAAGAAAAACACCTGCTACATAGTAAAGTATGGTGATAGTTCCATCATGCTGTGGGGTCTGTGTGGCCAGTGCAGGGACTGGGAATCTTGTTAAAGTTGAGGGACGCATGGATTCCACTCAGTATAACCAGATTCTGGAGACCAATGTCCAGGAATCAGTGACAAAGCTGAAGCTGCCCCGGGGCTGGATCTTTCAACAAAACAACAACCCTAAACACTGCTCAAAATCCACTAGGCATTCATGCAGAGGAACAAGTACAATGGTCTAAAATGGCCATCTCAGTCCCAAGACCTGAATATAATTGAAAATCTGTGGTGTGAGTTAAAGAGACTTGTACATGCTCGGAAGCCATCAAACCTGAATGAACTTGAGGAATGGTCTAAAATACTTTCAAGCAGAATCCAGACTCTCAGTGGAAACTACAGGACGTGTTAAGAGGCTGTAATTTCTGCAAAGGGAGGATCTACTAAATATTGATCTAATTTTGTTTAAACAATTATTGCACACTTTCTGTAAATCCAATAAACTTAATTTCACTTCACAAATATCACTGTGTGTCTCCTATATGATATATTTAACTGACATTTTTTATCAAAACAACTAACAATTTATACAGGAAAATCATGACGATTAACCAGCCTGGTGTTCTATTAAAGAGACTCTGTAACATGAAAAAGATCCCCTGGGGGGTACTCACCTCGGGTGGGGGAAGCCTCCGGATCCTAATGAGGCTTCCCACGCCGTCCTCTGTCCCACGGGGGTCTCGCTGCAGCCCTCTGAACAGCCGGCGACAGGCCCGACTGTAATTTCAATATTTACCTTTGCTGGCTCCAGCGGGGGCGCTGTGGCTGCTTTCCTCTCCGAACTACACGGAAATACCCGATCTCTGTCGGGTCCGCTCTACTGCGCAGGCGCCGGAAACTTGCGCCTGCGCAGTAGAGCAGACCCGACGGCGATCGGGTATTTCCGTGTAGTTTGGAGCCGACAGCCGTCAGAGCGCATGCGCAGGAGCCAGGAAGGTAAATATTACGTCACGGCTGCACGGAGGGCTGCAGCGAGACCCCCGTGGGACAGAGGACGGCGTGGGAAGCCTCATTAGGATCCGGAGGCTTCCCCCACCCGAGGTGAGTACCCCCCAGGGGATTTTTTGAGGTTACAGATCCTCTTTAAGATCGCCAGGCTGGCGACCAGACGTTTTTTTTTTTAATAAAAAAAAAACTATTGCATGCAGCCAACTGAAAGTTGGCTGCATGAAAGCCCACTAGAGGGCGCTCCGAATGCGTGCTTCTGATCGCCTCCGGCGATCAGAAGTAACAAGAAAGGCCGCGATGAGCAGCCCTTCTTGTTATGCTTTCCTCGTCGCCAGCGGAGTGACTTCATGGACGTCAGCCGACGTCCTGACGTCAGTCGCCTCCGATCCAGCCCTTAGCACTGGCCGGAACTGTTTGGTCCGGCTGGGCTGGGGGGACCCTCTTTCGCCGCTGCACGCGGCGGATCGGCGATCAGGTAGCACACGCGGCTGGCAAAGTGCCGGCTGTGTGTGCTCCTTTTTATTTCATTAAAATCGGCCCGGCAGGGCCTGAGCGGCATCCTCCGGCGGTACTGGACGAGCTGAGCTCGTCCATACCGCCCAGCTGGTTAACAAGGTTGCCCAAACATCCGACTGTACATGAAGTAAAGGTGCGAGGAATTTTGGCTGCTGGGAAATAGCCAATAGTAGAATATCTGTAACATTTACAGATGTTCTGTCACGCTTGGAGGTGTATTCTCCACGGTCAGCACGCGATGCATAAGCTGACGTGAAGGGGGTACACACACCAGCACAAGGAATCAGGATATCCCCAGTTTAGTGGAGGAGAGGACTGACTCCAATAGGAGATTGTGGTGCACAGAGCCAGTGCAGATCCGAACAGCCACAAACAATACTTTCGTGATAACGTCTCAGCGCAAAGTAGCGCTGAGCGCATAAACCAGAACTGAGGAGATCAGGACAGGTAGACAGAATGAACGCTTGCTTAAAGAGAGTCTGAAGCGAGAATAGATCTCGCTTCAGACCTCATAGCTAGCAGGGGCATGCGTGCCCCTGCTAAAACGCCGCTATAGCGCGGCTTAACGGGGGTCCCTGTCCCCCCAAACCCCCTCCGTGCAGCGGGGGAGCGCTTCCTGGTTGGGGCAGGGCTAACCGCCGCAGCCCTGCCCCATGCGCGTCTGTCAGACGCGTATCTCCGCCTCTCCCCCGCCCCTCTCAGTCTTCCTTCACTTAGAGGGGCGGGGGAGAGGCGGCGATGCGCGTCTGATAGATGCGCTGGGAGGCAGGGCTGCAGCCGTTAGCCCTGCCTCCAGGAAGAGTTTTTCCTACGACCATTTTACGACCAACTTTTGCGGGGGGTGGGTTGGGGGTGAAGGGACCCCCGTTAAGCCGCGGGATAGCGGCGTTTTAGCATGGGCACACGTGCCCCTGCTATATATAAGACCTGAAGCGAGATTTAGTCTCGCTTCAGTGTCTCTTTAACTAGCCACTACTTAGTGACAGCAAGCGTCCACAACAAGAGAGACTGGAAGGAGGCAGCCAATGCGTTTGCAGCGATGGCGTGCCTCACAAAGACAAGACAGGATAGTCAGGAAATAGCAGGATCAAGATAGATGAACGTAACACAGATAAATATACAATAAGTATGTTTTCCTAGCGTATTACAATTACAGCTATCAATGAAACTATTTGTAACGTCTGACTAGCATATGTATATATCGGCAATGAACCGATCTATGACATAAGCAGGAACACTGACTAGGACTGGAGCAATACAGGGAACAGGACTCAGAAGGATTCGCTATCTCTTTGCAGAGATGAACGCAATCCACAAACGGTAACAGGACAGGATTCAGAAGGATTCGTTATCTCTTCGCAGAGATGAACGCAATCCACAGACAGAACCAGGAGCAGGTTAACTAACTCAGCACGGGTGATCACGATACGCGCAAACTACCAAAACGTGCTGGAAAGCTGACTAACTGAACACAGGATATAAACAGTTCGTGTACGTATATATCAGCGTCACTGATGTATCAACGTAACACGAATACAAGGAAAATAATAAACGTGCTGGTATGCATATATATTGGCAATGAACCAATATATGATGCAAGACCAGCAAAGTATCTTTAGAACAAGAAACACGATCCGGGACTAAAGCAACAGCAAGACAGGCTTAACTGAAGCTATGATAGCCCAAGGAGCCCTGCAGGAAGCAGATCTTTATACTGAGGTCATCCAATGGGAGCAGACATGCAGATTCCCACACAGGTGAATGGTAATTATTCAATCCTGAGCTGGCCAGCATTGCAGAGCCACTGCAGATAGAGTCAGCAACTAGTTTGAGTGCAAACCAAACTATGCAAGCAAATGCATGTAATGACATCAAAAACTGCTTGTCTTCAGTCAAACTGCAGCCAACAATACATGCTGCAGACATGATCATAACAGTTCTACTATTTAACAGTGGTAATTTTGATAGGAAAATATTGGTAAATGTTACCAATATTTTACTACAGCTAAACCTAGCCCTGCACTCACACAAAACCTTACTATGCCTAACCCTAACCACCCTCCCCTTCCTGACGCATTGCCGTAACCAAGCATATGTATTATTGTGCCACCAGGGAGCTGGGCGTAGGGTCA
Organism: Hyperolius riggenbachi; assembly: GCF_040937935.1. NCBI lineage: Eukaryota > Metazoa > Chordata > Amphibia > Anura > Hyperoliidae > Hyperolius > Hyperolius riggenbachi. The sequence goes on along the minus strand of NC_090654.1, from coordinate 75,239,421 downwards.
GCCAAATAATAGCCCACCATTTATCACGCAGCAATTTCAACCCAGAGACGATATTTGCATGGGTGACTATGGTGGCACACAAATTTCCTTTTTCTGTTTATCTCACCACATTCTATGTTTATACCTCCCAACTTTTTAAGATGAGAAAGAGGGACACTGTTAGCTTGATTCCTTCCGAGGTGGCTGCACGATCACTTTAGCAGCAGTCAGACCTATGGATTCAACTCCCTGGTTCTTAGTGAAAAGTCCCTCTCCAGCTGGGAAATGCACTGACACGACACTCAAGTTGGTGACAATGCATCTGAAATCTTTATTTACAGGTCAGTCTTATATACACCCTGATGTAGGGGAAAGAACCAGGTTAAACCGGTGTGCCCATGTGAAGTAGTGGAGACAATAGAACAGACATGGTAGAGACAGTAAAAACAATAGCATGTGTTGTTCTGTAAACACTGGCAGAGGTAGAATTTGTGCATGTGTTAATTTCTCAATGGACCAGGTTTTTTAACAACAATGCGTGAATTGGTCTGAGTCTTCAGATCTCTGTCACAGTGGCTTGTATGGTAATATACCAACTGGGTATTGAAATACAGGTATTGTATTCTGTCTCTCAAAGGTGCCTGGAACTTCTAGAGTGTTAATTATTAATGTATCCGTAAAGCACTGTCTGGAGGAATGTGCTGCTGACTAGTTGGAGCAATGATGTCATTTTAAGATAGATTTGATGTGCTGTATATATTTTAATATCGGTGATTTAAGTAGCACATTAATAAAACCTTTCAGACACTTAAGCCACGCCCCTGCCACGCCCCTGATCACGCTCCCATCACACATCTAGTCACGCATGCCTTAAAGATTTCATAAGAAAAATGTTTTGTTTTATCATTCAAACCACACTGGTCATTTCTATCCTGTTTCATTTTCCTTCATTTTAACATTTTATAATTAGTAATATATCAATATAAAGAATGGGAATAAAGTTCTTTAGAGTCAATCAATCACGTTTTTAGAACAGAAATATATATATTTACATAGTAAGAGGGACAAAGTCCAGAAAGAGGGACACATGAGGAGGAAAGAGGGACGAGGGACAGGGCTCCCAAAGAGAGACTGTCCCTCTAGTTGGGTGCTATGTATGTTGTTTAATGGAAAGTAGAGTTTGCTATGTGTAGACTGGCTCCTACAGTGTTCATACCTCCCAACTTTTTGAGATGAGAAAAAGGGACACTTAAACCATGCCCCTGGCCACGCCCTCACCACGCCTTTAGTCATGCATACCATAAAGATTTCATAAGAAAAATATGTTGTTTTATAATTAAATCCACACTGGTCCTTTCTATCCTTTTTTAACATTTTAAAATTAGTAATATATCAATTTAAAGGTTGGGAATAAAGTTTAGAGCCAATCAAACACATTTTAGTAGAGAAATATATATACTTACATAGAAAGAGGGACAAAGTCCTGAAAGAGGGACAAATGAGGGGGAAAGAGGGACAGAGGGACAGGGCTCCCAAAAGGGACTTTCCGTCCGAAAAAGGGACAGTTGGGAGCTATGAGTGTTCCTGGAAGGAAGAGAGTTACATGCAGTGCTTAGAATAACCTGTAGGTGTCACTCTGCGTTCTCCCTGCAGCCGGCGCCCGGCCCTTTGGGGAGAATCACGTGGTCCACATTCTGCCTGCTCATCCTTATCACGCATTCTGAGAAGACCATGTGCTTCAGGCGGGGCCTGGTGGTGACGTTGTAGGTGGATGTTTCGGGCGGGAAGGTAGTGTAGAGACAAGACGGTGTCCGCTGAGGATCAGACTGACATTACTGTTGCCGTCTGACATGCCGCCTACCGGGCACGATGCTCTCCGGAGCCGCGTGCAGGAGCTGCTGGAGAAGAACCTGGTGATGATCTTCAGCAAAAGCTACTGCCCATTCTGCAAACGGGTGAGACGGGGACTGGCCTTCCTGCCTGTCCTGTGGGGGGAAACAGCGTGGCAGCTGGATAACCTGCTGCAGGGTGTTCTACAATTCCCAGCATGGCCTGACTGCTGCAGGGGTACTACAATTGCAAGCATGGCCTAGGTGCTGCAGGGACACTATTTCCAGCATGGCTTGACTGCTGCTTTAGGGGTACCAAAATTCCCAGCATGACCTGACTGCTGCTGCAGGGGGTACTACAATTCCCAGCATGGCCTGGGTGCTGCAGGGTGTACTACAATTCCCAGCATGGCCTGGGTGCTGCAGGGTGTACTACAATTCCCAGCATGGTCTGGTTGCTGCAGGGGGTACTACAATTCCCAGCATGGCCTGGTTGCTGCAGGATGTACTACAATTCCCAGCATGGTCTGGTTGCTGCAGGGTGTACTACAATTCCCAGCATGGCCTGGTTGCCGCAGGGTGTACTACAATTCCCAGCATGGCCTGGGTGCTGCAGGGTGTACTACAATTCCCAGCATGGCCTGGGTGCTGCAGGGTGTACTACAATTCCCAGCATGGTCTGGTTGCCGCAGGGTGTACTACAATTCCCAGCATGGCCTGGTTGCTGCTGGGGGTACTAATATTCCCAGCATGGCCTGGTTGCTGCAGGGGGTACTACAATTCCCAGCATGGCCTGGTTTCTGCAGGGGGTACTACAATTCCCAGCATGACTTGGTTGCTGCAGGGTGTACTACAATTCCCAGCATGACCTCTTTGCTGCAGGGTGTACTACAATTCCCAGCATGGCCTGGTTGCTGCAGGGTGTACTACAATTCCCAGCATGGCCTAGGTGCTGCAGGGATACTATTTCCAGCATGGCTTGACTGCTGCTTCAGGGGTACCAAAATTCCCAGCATGACCTGACTGTATGTGCCAGGCAGCACTAGAACAGTAAAGAACTATAACTGGATATTTGGTTTTGGTGTCAGTTATATAGTGTGTGTATTGGCATTCTCTCTTGGCTTATCTCATTCACGTAAGTGTTTCCCAGTATTTAATTTACGCATTAATGCATGTGGCAAGAAGCTGTTTGAACACTGAAGCGCAGTACTTGTTATACGCACAGTACTTGCTAACCCCAGGTGACCTCCCTCACTTTACCAAAGGAATGAGGTCCTAGTCTACTTTAGGGGACCCAATGGAAAACCTTGTAGGGAAATTCCATTTATGTGGTTGGGGGTATAACACCCTTTTGAACTGCTAGGTTTCAGATAGGTCATGCATGTCATACTAAGGCCTGTGGGCCAAATCTGCCCCTCGGAGCCATTAAATTTGGCCCCTAAGTGGTTTCCCCGCTTTACATTATGTTTTGCCCACTCTGGACCATCAGGGAAGCTATAGTATATTGGAAGTAAAGCCCTAGAACACCAGGAAAGCCATATGGTGGAAAGCACTAAACACTAGGGAGATGTTTAGGGGAGGGTGGGAGCACCATGTAACTGTATAGGGAAGGGATAAGGGCCACTAGACACCAGGGAACTGTACAGGGGTTAGAGGGGATCCATTAGACACCAGGGAACTTTATAAGAGAGGAAGGTGTCCAGTAGACATTGAGGTTGGCCTGTGACTAGGTTCCAGTGTTCAATTTTGTCCCACTTTGTATTTGAGCATGACATCCCTGAGATAGGTTGTAGTAAACTACGCCACACTACTTGGCGAATCTCAATGCTTTGTGCTGTAGTTGAACTGTTTCCTATGAGGTTTGTTGCTGGATCCACTAAACTAGACTAGCGCCGGGAAGGGATAGGTCTCTGCTGACAGCTACTCAGTTTTAGGGCTAGCGTATGTGGCTTTTTGCATCGCTTTATTTTTAGTCTACAATAAGGCTTAGCTGCACTTGTGAATAGGAGCTGACAAAATGTGGAACTGAGCTTACTGAAATTAAAGTTGATGGAACAACCTCCATAGTCTCATGTAAATGTGCTCATCTCCGACAAGGAGCCTCCCATCTTCTTGATTCCTCTGGGTGACTTTTCTGCAGCTCCATGTAGAGCCCGGTCTTTGCTGTCTATTACCCGATGCACTTAATGCTGGGTACACACTATGCTATTTCCCATTCGATCAGTCAGAATCTGACTACTTCTGTCATGTCTGATCTTTTCCCATTTGATAACCGGATCGATTTTTTTTTTTTTTTTTCACGTTCGTTACGCTAAATATCTGCAGATCCTCATACACACCTTGTTTAACAGACATTTCATCTGCAGATCAGATCTACCAGGATGGATCTTCAGATCTGTAGATGATTGTCTGATCTGCAGATGAATGTCTGTTAAACAAGGTATGTATGAGGATCTGCAGATATCATTGACTATGAATGCATTTTGCAGGAATGGATCTTTTGCAGGAACAGATCTTTTGCAGATACTGATCTGTTGCATGTGTACAGCATCTTTGTGTGCAGCATCTTGCAAAGATTTCTATCTGATGGAGTTCAGCTCCATAGAATAGATTGTAGGTATGGCTCTCATACTACATGGAAGGGGGTAAAATTGGTCTGTGATCTTTCATTTTCCAAAGGCTATGGTCTGATGTGTGTACCCACCTTTAGATTTGTGGCCAAATCAAGCGGCCTGATCGGATCTGTGGTTATCTATGATGCAACAAGCTGCAGCTATCAATCGATTTGTGGTAAAAAGCGCACTCTGATCATATTAGATCAGAGAGGAATTGATCGGTTTGCCACATTGGGTGGCAATCTAATTGTTGATGGCCACCTTAATGATACTGTCTTGATTATACAATCTTGCCACTTGTATGTAATATGAGAGTATCTAATGCCTGGTACACGATGCAATTTTCTGTCATATTGACGGTTGAATCGATTTCCAACAGGTCCGATCTGATTTCCAATAATTTTTCTGTTCGATTTTGTATAGAAGTGATCTGAAGATCAATCGGAAATCAGATTGGACCTGTCAGAAATAATCTATTAGACTGTCAATTGTACCAGGTATTAAGTATCCAAAGTGTACTCAGTTTACCCTTCTACTACATAATTTCGGGATTGTACAGTCAAGATTGTATCATAATTTTTTTTTTTTTTAGGCAGCATGTAGAGGTGGCAGCACTTCCCAACGCAGGCTGCATCTGAATGGCTACCAGCATAGGTATGCAGAGCCTAATTATAGGCAGGGTACATATCTTGCATTCAAAACAAATGCACCAAATTAACATTAATGAAGGATGTTAGCTTCCAAAACAGTTTGCATGCAAAGTATTCCGTATATTCCTTACTGTATCATAAGTAGGAACCTGACTGTCTTGTTGAGTAGAGCAGCAGAGGTTTATAATTTATACTGTAGTCTGTGTCCCTGTTGAGAAAAGGCTCAGTTCCTGTGCAGTCAAGGCTAAGGCACACTGCAAGCGTTTTGAGCTGAGTTTGCATTTTGAAAAAAAATCATGCCAAAATCAGAGTTTGCTGTGATTCTTGTTCAAGTGAATGAAAAGCATTTTTTTTAAATCAATTGCTGTGTAAAACGCTGGCCAGTGTGCCTCAGCCCTGACCTATCACTGAGGACAGAGAGTGAGTGGCTATTACGTCATGGAGAACAGACAGTAAACCTCATCTGGGAGTTTATTACACATATAGTTAACCACTGGAAGCGGAATTCCACTCACTGAACTTATAGTCAGATTGGCCGGCTCAGAGGCTTGACATCAGCTAATTGGAGCAGTGTGGGATTACTTAGCTAAGAAGAACATTAAAGAGGAACTGTAAACAGAAAAAAAACAACAAAAAAAACGGACTCCTAGAGAGTGATGAGACGAACCATTTTTACTCTTGGCAGAGTAACAGTTTTTTTTTTCTTCCTTCCAGCAGTTGTAACTGTTATACTAGGGCTGTAACCACTTTTTCTTCTTTAACTGACTGATGTCATCTGAAGGCGCCCAATGTATGTGTGGAAGAAGTTCAGAACTAGCTGAAGGAGGCTAAAATGTGTTTGTTTATATATACAAACAAAATTGAATGGTTGTTGTAAAGCAGTTTTGGAGCTAGTCTACTTTAGGGGACCCACCGTAAATCCCCATAGAGAATTGGAGCTGTGCTGAAAACGGAACAAATTTCCGCTTTCAGCTCTTTTAAACTCCCACAAGTTATACATGTATGGAAAGCTCAGAATCTGCTCTAACGAATGATGCCACTTTCGGTGAGAAGAAACTGAAACTCACCCTGAACGAGCCGCCGAAAGGCCGCAATCGCGGCTCCGTTGGCCATCTTACATTTGTGCTGCTCATATTGTTCTCCCTCCTCATTGGAGGGATTGTTAGCTGGGGGCGTGCCAGAGAAAAAAAAAAAAAAACCCGTCAGTAGCTAGTTCTGCGTTTGTCTTGTCCGGGGAGAAGGGAGAGCAGTTTCTGACACGCCCCCAGCTAACAATCCCTCCAATGAGAAGGGAGAAAAATATGAGCAGCACAGAAGTAAGATGGCCGACGGAGCCGCGATCGCGGCCGTTCGGCGCTTCCTACATGGTGAGTTGCACCTTTTGCTCACCGAAAGTAGCATAATTCGTTAGAGCAGATTCTAACCTTTCCAAAGATATATAGCTTGTGGGGGTTTAAAAGAGCTGAAAGCGGAAATTTGTTCCGTTTTCAGCACAGCTCCAATTCTCTATGGGGATTTACGGTGGGTCCCCTAAAGTAGACTAGCTCCGCAGTTTTAGTAAGTAAAAGGGTAAATGTATGGAAAAAAGGGTGATTTATTGTAATGGGCTGGGCCCTTTTCCACTGGCTGTGATTTTGACTGATTGCGAGAGCACCACGATTTACATATAAATCGCAGTGCTCATTTCCCACTAGTGCTCCCATTTTTTCCCAGAATGCAGTTGTCGACTTCCGTGATTCTCATTGCAATCGTGCTCCAATCCCAACAGTGCAAATGAGGCAAGTGGATAAAGCAGCATGTGCGATCACAAATGCTGCGCAGTTGCGATCGCGCTTGTAATGGAAAAGGGCCCATGGAGGAGAAAGCAAAATGAAAGCAGATCAGGTCTGTTTCTACACAGTTAGTATCAAGTTTCAGCATAGCGTCAAAGTGCTCATACACTTATGATTTTCTCATTGGCAGTATTTTCTGGTGGTCTAGTGGTTCCCCTTCAAAGTCTTCCCTTGCAGTCTAGTGGTCCCCTATCCTTTACTAGAGTATTCCCTCAAACCCTGGTTTTCTCTCAGTATTCCTCCAGTCATCCTGTGCCCACGCTGTCAGTCCGCGATCCTCTCGTCAGCTGTATCGGCCTCCAATAAACTGTATGCATGGCCCCAGGCCAGGCGCCACATCGCGTTCCTGTGCACGGCAGCGTTCTGCACATGCGCAATACAGAACACATGTGCAGTACTGAAAAATCATTACTATCAGAATGCATGCAGCCCAGGGCCAAGCATGTGTAGTACCTCGTGACCGGCCACAACTAACCAACTTTGAGAAGGGTCACTGATGCTGTCTGGAAGGTCGTGGAAGGACAGCGCGGGCACAGGATGACTTCAGGGTGCTGCAAGAAGCCCCATAAAAAAATTTAACTGCGTTTTGTTTTTGACTTAAAGGGAACCTGAAGCGAGTAAAATTATTTAAAATAAACACATGCGTAGCTGCAAATTAATATTACATACTTATCTCACTATCAGTTCCTCTCAGAAGCTCACCATTTTCTTCTTACAGTGATCCCTTCCAGTTCTGACAATATTTTGTCAGAACTGAAATAAACCAGTTGCTGTCAGTTATATATCAGCAGCTGTCAGTTACTACTGAATGTGCAAGGTAATGTCCATGTTTTCCTATGGCTCAAGTGGGTGATATTACAATTTAACAGTGTGCTGACCAGGAAGCTGTTAGGGGGTAATGGCCATCTTTAAAATTAAGGACGAATTCCATTGATCACAGTGGACGAATGGGGCGCAGGAGAGGAGAAAGAGATTGAGCTGTAGACTACACAGGAGGTAAGTATGACCTGTGTATGGTTATTTTGACTTTTTATTTTCATTTCAGGTTCTCTTTAAAGTGTACCAGAGAGGAGTAAGTATAAAAGATTTATACATACATGGGGCTTCCTCCAGCATCCCCCCCCCTCTCCCCCAATCTTCCTCCGCCTTCTTGTTTTTCCATTAACAGTCCTGCTAGCTCAGTGAGTCGGGGCGCACTGCGCATGTGAACAAGAAGGCAGAAGAAGACGGCATGGAAGTGATCAGTGCAGAGGGGCTGGAGGAAGCCCCAGGTATGTATAAATCTTTTATACTTACTGGCTTTACAGTGTACCTGAGACGATAGTCGTGTTAGGCTTTATACTTACCTGGGGCTTCCTCCAGCCCCCTTGAGGCCGCTCAGTCCCTCACCTTCTCCCCTGGGCCACTCCTGGACAGCCTGATACTCTAGCTGAGTTGTGCTTCACTGCGCATGTGTGGCCCGGCCGTGCTCCCCCATGGCAGACAGAGATTGCTTCCGGGTACGGGAGTGCAATGAGGGAGCCAGTGCTGCTGGTGAAACGGGGGACAGGAGTGGCCAGGTGAGATGGCGAGGGATGAAGTGGCCTCAACAAGGCAGGAGAAAGCCCCAGATAAGTTTAAAACAGGCTTCCTTAAAGCTTCCCGTTAACCCCCGGTAGTATGGTCGCCCCCATACCTTTTAGCTGTATTCCCTGGTATTCTAGTGAACCCTCCCCCTCTGCATGTGTGGTCGCAGTATATAATATATATATATATATATATATATATATATATATATATATATATATATATATATATATATATATATATATATACACATACATATATATATATATATATATACACATACATACACCCATTACACCTAGGGAGCATTATTTGACCACTGGAGCTCCCCCCTCTCTACATGACTATCATGTACCTGCAAGCCCCTCTTCCCCCCTGAAGGCTGCAGCATCTCTCTCCCTCCTCCTTGCAAAACGCAGGCTATACTCCCTGTATACCTTGTCCAGTGTTGTGTCGCTCCACTCTGCAGCACAGTACACAGTTCACAGTTTAGTACACTGAGCGGCTCTGATGACAGCTGAAGAATTGAGCAGAGGGAAGCGACGCACAACACTGGGCAAGGTATACAGTGTATAAACTACACTCTGCTAGCAGGAGGGGCAAGGTGATGCAGCCTTCAGGGAGAGGCTGGGAGATGAGACGACCAGAGGAATTCCTGCTGACCACCGGAGCACGAAGAGAACTCGGAGAAGTGAGAGCCACACTCACGGCCAGCCCCTGCTATCTCTGTACTCATCTCCCTCCGCAGTGTGCACGAAGTGTCCTGCAGAGATGACGTGAGCTTTTTTTTTTTTTTTTTTTTTTTTTTCTTCGTTTCACAACTGTTACTTCCCAGATGGCTGTTCGTCCCAGGCTCAATTAATATGCAGCCGCGGACTAACTTTATTAGGTGGGCGGGGCTTATGCCTTAACACTCTATTTAATGTGTTTTTTGGCTTCTTCTTCCTGGAAAGACTTGGTTTTCCCCCATAAAGTGGATGTCAGCTTCATGCTGGCGATGAGTTGAATATGTGGTTACAGTTCCTCTTTAAGCAGCCAGACCTAGCGGAAGAATTCCAGGAAGTTTTAAAACAAGCTTGCGGACATGTTACACATGACACAGCATTGTACCAACATCAGCTGCGTCAGTTTGTTCTTCATGGAACCGAATTTAGAAAAATACTTTGGTTTTCTTGTAAACTTGATTCTAACGTTGGACAATTCAAAAGCATTTTGGATGAACCCTCATGCTGGAAATACACGGCTTGATTCTGAGCCATTTAGGTGGCTCGATAGATAATTTCCGACATGTCCGATCTCCCGCCCGATTCCGTGCTTGATTCCGCATTAGGGCCCATTCACACCTGAACGGGAATCGCGCGATTCCCGCTCATAGCAAACCCTAGCGGTTTTCTAAAAACCGCAACACATTGTAGCAAGTGGCAGTGTTCTCACTGCCGCGTTTGCGGTTAGTGATAACCGCAAACGCTACATGCAGCGGTTTGGCGGCGATCCGCGATCGCTCCAAAACTGCCGCAGTGTACAGTGATTTTTCCCCCCCCCCCCCCCCCCCCCCGCGTTAATCATGGGAAAATCGCTCCCGCAGCGTTTTGCGGTTATAAGTGTGAATGGGCCCTCAAGGACAATGGAAAAAGATAAGAAAAATAAGCGTATAAGAGAATCGGCTGTGGAATCGATCAGCAATATCGAGCCGTGTATGCCCAGCATCGGATCTGCTTATTTGGCCCCAAACTGCCACCATGGTAAATGTTTCTGATAGTACTATAGTATAGTATTATGGTAAAAGCGAGAGAGGGGCTGCCCAGTGGGGAAGGATGTTGAGAACAATGAATACATCACTTGTTATAGAACAACGTCAAACTTTATCAGTGAAGCCATACACTCATAGATTTCTCTAGCCGATATACGGCTGATTTGGTTGAAATAGGTGCAGCATTTTGCTTTCTTAATCAACCGATTTATGGCCGAAATAGCCTGATTGGCTTTATCGATCCGGGTGGGAAATTTTGGTCTACCGGCGGCGGATCGGGAGAATGATGAGACTGTCTGCCGCTGGTCCCGGCCTTTGCTCTTGCTCTTCCTGCCCCTGGGTGACGTAATTCAGAAGACATTCACAGCGCTCCTAGGGGTTTTTTCACTAATTCATGCTCTCATAGCACGGCAGCGCTAGCGGTTTGCTGTGCAAATGTTTTTTTTTTTTTTTACGTGTGTAAATTTGCATTAGCACGCGAAAGTTCACGATTGCGCACTAAAACGTTACCAGCGTCATAGTGCAGCCGTGCTATGAGTTAGCACGGTTTAGTGAATCAACCCCCTAGAGTCTGTCCCCTGCGTTACACTACACGCAGACCCAGAAAGGAAAGGAAAGGGAAGGCAGAGACCAGGACCACGCTGCGGACAGGTGAGAACCATTGGGGGGGCAGGAGGGGGGCTGGGACCCTGGCAGGCAGGCACACTGATTTTCAAAGATTCCATGTAGAAATTGATTGAATAAAAAATGATTACTCACTGTGAATGAATGTGTCGGGTGGGTGTGCTACTTCGTTATACTGCTTGCTATAGTAAGTTACTGATTTTACTCCCATGAAAAAGTTTTTAACCTCCCTGGCGGTTTAATTATTTTGCCAGGGAGGCTGCGGGAGGGTTTTTTTTAAATAAAAAAAAAAATATTTCATGCAGCCAACTGAAAGTTGGCTGCATGAAAGCCCACTAGAGGGCGCTCCGGAAGCGTACTTTCGATCGCCTCCGGCAATCGAAAGTAACAAGATAGGCCGCAATGAGCGGCCTATCTTGTTTCGCTTTCCTCGTCGCCATGGCGACGAGCGGCGATCGGGCAGCACACGCGGCTGGCAAAGTGCCGGCTGCGTGTGCTGCTTTTTTCAGAACTTAAATCGGCCCAGCAAGGCCTGAGCGGCGACCTCCGGCGGCATACCCCGAGCTCAGCTCGGGATTACCGCCAAGGAGGTTAAAGAGAACCCGAGGTGTGTTTAAAGAATGTTATCTGCATACAGAGGCTGGATCTGCCTATACAGCCCAGCCTCTGTTGCTATCCCAAACCCCACTAAGGTCCCCCTGCACTCTGCAATCCCTCATAAATCACAGCTGTGCTGTGAGGCTGTGTTTACATCTGTAGTGTCAGTCTCAGCTGCTCCCCGCCTCCTGCATAGCTCCGGTCCCTGCCCCCTCCCTTCCCTCCAATCAGCAGGGAGGTAAGGGATGAAGGCGGGGACTGGAGTTCTGCAGGAGGCGGGGAGAGCAGCAGACTGACACTATAGAGATAAACACAGCCAGCTCTGACAAGCTGTTTGTCAGCAGCGTGGCTGTGATTTATGAGGGATTGCAGAGTGCAGGGGGACCTTAGGGGGGTTTGGGATAGCAACAGAGGCTGGGCTGTATAGGCAGATCTAGCCTCTGTATGCAGATAATATTCTTCAAACCCACCTCGGGTTCTCTTTAAAGGCTTTGCTTAGTGGGTGTCACCCTGAATGATCACTGCTTGATCTTTAGGGCCACACAGCTGTGCACAATAACTGTACAGGCACGCTTGTCAGCTATTGCATTTTTCTCCTCTTATTCTCTGACTTTGCTTCCAAGTAATTTGATGCTGATCCTCTGCTTCTAATATTTTTAGCCATAGACCCGGAACAAGCATGTAGCAGATCGGACTGGATTATCTGCATGCTTGTTCTGCTGTCATTCAGACACTACTGCAGCTGAATAGATCAGCTGGGCTGTCAGGCAAATGGTATTATTTAAATGAAAATAAATATGGCAGCCTCCATATTCTTCTAACTTCAGTTTCCCTTTAATTACCTACAGTAAACTGCTTCATAGCTCCCCTCCATTTGTATATGCACCATATTTTTATCTGTCCTTGCTGCAGAATGATGGACTACATCTCTGCATGCTCTGCATTGGCTGGGCCACGTGATATCACCGCAGACATTTGAGTCTGTGGCAGGAAAGACAAGATGGTGGTACGTATACACGGGAGGAGCTAGGAAACAGGCCCCTGAAAGAAAAATGCTTGCTGCCCCGATGATCCTCACTACAGGCACTCGAGCAGCATACTGTATTGGTAAAGTGAACCTCCCTGTTCCTCTTAAAGCTAACCTGAGACGAGGGGGTTAAAGAATTGGTACTTACCGGGGGCTTCCTCCAGCCCCATGACCACTGTTTGCTCCCTTGCCGTCCTCTCAGGTGCCTGCGTTCGCCTGCTATCAGTCCCGGTAATCCACTTTCAGTTGCGTAAGCTGTTCTGCTCGTGTGCGACCCAGCCCTGCCCCCATTGTGTTCACGCCGCCGGGAGTGTTGCCTGTGGCTGCCACGGCCGCAATGCGTGCATGGATGCAGCCCATGTGCCCACCCATCCCCGTCGCTGTCTGAAGTCCACCCACTGCCACGCATGCACACCAGGCACAATGAATGCAAGAACAGCGATTTTATTATATAGAATTATTATTTTTGTAATGATAAAGTGCCAACGTATTATGCAGCGCTGCACAATAGATAAATGGGTTAACATACAAGACTAAGAAGACTGGGTCTCCACCTGGATTTTGCGGTTATAGATTAATTTATTAGTAGTAACATGGCCACAACCAGCACAACATTTCGGCATGCAGGCCTTTGTCAAATGGCCTTCATGCCGAAACGTTGTGCTGTTTGTGGTTATGTTACCACTAATAAATTAGGCTATATTAATTATTAAGCTATAACTGCGAAATCCAGGTGGAGATCCATCCTGCTTATTCTTCACAATTGATTACACCTTTGTGGGATCCAGGAGTTTGCTGGTTGAGGCAGGGAACACACTTGACTGTTTTCGCGCGCGTTTTCTGCACAGAAAAACGGAGAACTCATGTTAATCAGTGGGCTAGTACACACTTAATATGTTGTTCGCACGCAGAAAAAAAAACTGACATTCTGCATCATGATTTTGGCAGTTTTCTCTATCAATTACATTAGCTGCTGTGAAAAAAACGTGCGCGTTTCCTGCATGGAAACACACTTGCTGTGCAGAAAAAGTATGCAGGAAAAGTGTGCAGTCAAGTGTTCCCTGCCTGACTCCCTGGTGTCTTAATGTTTGGTGGTTTGAGCTCTTTTCTTTCTGCTTTTAAGATACAAGCTCACAACAACAAAAAACAAGATCATGCAGATATCCTTGATAACAGTAGTTCAATGGCTTTGGTAATAATGCATAGTGTGTTCTAGTCTGCGAGAGGGGTGTCTGCCAATGAGGGTGTGTGATCAAACTGGAAACACCAGGGGGAAGGGCCCTGCCAGAGGCTTACAATCTAAAGGGTGGGGGTAGAAACACAATAGGTGCGTCTGTTTCGGGGCTGAGGAGGCAGAGCAATTTTTGGGTGCCCGGAGTCAGGGGAAAAAATGCACAGACTCCTAATGAATTTAAACTGTAATCAAAATAGAAAATCTGATAAAATTTTCTATTTCTCAAATAGTCATCACAAATAATTTATACATACTGTAATAGCTCTGCTTAGTCCACAAAAATGAAATCAATCAATCAAATAGTTACTTGTGCTGATTCAATAAAGCAGTCCCTGTATTTTTAAAGTCAGATATACATATCTGTGACTGTATATATGATGTGTACACAGGAATCTCTCATATATACTAAATAACATCTATGCTGAAAGAATAAAGTCTGATGTGTAGCTGTGTCACTAATAGAGATGGTCAATGAGATGGAAATAATTCTGAGCTGATGCTGGTTTATGAAAATGTATGCACTCCCTTTGCTCATGAAATCAAATCATTTGATATGTTAAAATTTGATGATTACGAATTAAAGGGTACCTGAGACAGAGGAAAAGAAAAGTTGTACACATACCTGGGGCTTCCTCCAGCCTCTTTCAGGCTAATCCAGTTGCTGGCCTCCTCCTCTACCTGGATCTTCTGCTACGACTCAGCACAGTCCGGCCGGGTGCCGCTCCCACAGCCAGGAGCGTTCTGCACCTGCACAATAGTGCTGCACAGGTGTAGTATGCTCCCGGTGGCGGAGTGCGTGCATGCGCACTACGCCAGACTGGCTCAAGTACCAGGACTCATAGCAGAAGGTCCAGGTGGCGGATGAGGACAGCGAGGGACTGATTAGCCTGAAGGGGGCTGAAGGAAGCCCCAGGTATGTATAAAACTTTCATTTCATCTCTATCAGGTTTACTTTAAGTTACCCAGTAGTACTCTACATATTCACTCCCACAGAGCTGCAGGGAATCCACTGAGAATGTTGTGCATATTGAACACAGAGGTGTTGTCTATCACCCATAAACCTGGGTCAGATTGTACCTGAAGAATGTGTAATAGAGGAAGAATCTCCTCATTCTCCTGCAGAGTACCTGCACATCACTCTTGCATGTACCCACAGTTACATTGCCTAGGGCCTGATGTTCTTTGTTCCTGTCTGTAACTTCTACAAGTACTCTTACCAAGGACTAGTTTTAAGCCGCATCTACACGAGTAGATGCGGCCGCGATGCTCCTTATCAATCGATAAGATCCGACAGGACGGATCTCCGCACCGCCGATTCCCTGCTCGCTCCCCACGAGGGGACAATGGTAGGGAATCGAGCGGAAGATAAGCGGCGCCGGCGGGGAATCGAATGCGGCGCACGCGTGGCGAGCGGGGACGCGGCGGGCACGCGGAAGAGGCGATCCGGCGGCTAATCGTGCCGCCGGATCGCAGCCTCATCTACCCGTGTAGATGAGGCTTTAGTCTAGAGGCAGATGATCTGCCAGATATCTAGGTAACTGGTATTGTTCAAAAGGGAATAAATATGGCAGCCTCCATATCCCTCTCACGTCAGTTGCATTTTATAATTCCTACGCGTTGGCAGTTAAGAGATGCATTTTATGTTACATACTTTTAATCAACAAGATTATAATATGCAAATTAGGAGTCTGTGAATTTTTGTACAGACTCCACAGCTCTGGTCTGTTTAGAGGGTGCCCAGCAGAATGAATTATGGTGCTGATGGGGGGGTGGTAGGCGAGCATGAAAAGGTTTTGAGGGTTTGATTAAAGGTGGGGTTGAGTCGGATGGTAGCCAGGCACCTAGCAATTTTTGCTTCAAATAACTAAACAATTGACTTTATTGGTCAATCAATTCAGTGTGGTTGGATTGGAAGTCAATCCACAAGTGGCCCACACACTACAAGCGATATCCTATGCATTTCACCTTCACTAATTGCTCTGACCGATTATTGTGCTTCCTTGCACTGAATGCAAAGATCGATCAAATGACGTGAACAGCAGCCAATTCCTGTGAGACCGATACCTTACACCCTGCTCAAATGACGAAGTTGATCCATTCGACATGATTGCCACTTTTCATCAGTTGGGCATGCTGGAATACGCTTGATTCTCTCTCGATTCAATAAAATGATCAAATTGAGTGGTTGATCGTACAACCAAATCACTAGATGTATGGCCACTAGTGATGGTAGTTATGAGTACGTAGCTACTCATAATCGAAATTTAAATTAGCGCTGCCTGCAGCAGAGAGGGGTTAACTTGCCTATGCTGCCGCCCATGGCTGTTGCGTTCCCCACGTAACCCCAACTTCCTCCTTCTGTGTTTGAAGGAGGAAGTAGTGGAGTTACGTGGAATGCATGGGGGTATAGGTTAGTTAACCCCCCTCTGCCTCGGGCTGCGCTATCGAATTAAAATTTTCGATTCGTACTCTTAGCTGCCATCACTAATGGTCACCTTTACTGTAGTATGTCATTACAAAGAGAGAAAAAAGCTTTGAATAGACTGGTCCTCTTAATTCCTGTGTCAGTTGTAAAGCCCCATGCATTAATTTTTTTCAATAATTTTTTTTCCCTTTACACAGGTGAAGGAGCTCTTTACCTCATTAGGCAGAGAATACTTTGCAGTGGAGCTGGATCAAAGTGGTAAGATGATTATTACTGCTAATTGCCTTGCTTTAAACTTGCTTGTCTGGTTAGTTCTGACCATTAATGTTTGACATGTTCAGCGAGTGACCTTCAGCCACATCCAGAGAATGCTGAGTCACTCTACAGCCCTGTGATTGCAATGAGCTGATTTAAAGAACTATGCATTCACATTCAGTATAGATACTGGCTGCACTCCAACAGGTTCAACCGGTGGAATGGCTTCCTCCGCCACAGGTGGGTGTCAGGTCTCATTCAATTTACCTTTTTAATTAGCCTCTTCCCAACCATCTTAAAGAGAACATGAGGTGGGGTTCTGACAATGCTATCTGCACACAGAGGCTAGGTCTGCTTATATTGCCCAGCCTCTTTTGCTATCTCAATCCCCCCTAAGTTCCCCCTGCGCTCTGCTATGCCCCATAAATCACAGCCGTGCTGTTGACACGCAGCAGGCTGTGTTTACATCTGCAGCTGTCCAATCGGAAGGGGAGGGACACGGGCGGAGACCGGAGCTATGCAGGAGGCGGGGGAGCAGCGAGAGTGACACTAATAGGTAAACGCAGCCCACTGCGACGCGTTGTGTCGACAACGCGGCTGTGATTTATGGGGGCAGAGGGGGGGGGGGGGGGGGGGCTGGGGGGACACTGCTAGCAACAGAGGCTGGGCAATATAAGCAGACCCAGCCTCTGTGTGCAGATAGCAGTGTCAGAACCCCACCTCGGGTTCTCTTTAAGCCTTTGCTTGTTGGAGAGCTAATTTCTCTAACTTTTATTTATTTATTTTTTTTTTCCCCTTAAAGCGGACCTGTACTAAACGTCCTCTGCTCTAAAAGATGAGCAACAGCATAATAGTCTTTAAAGAAAAACATTTGTTACAGCTGATACAAATCCTGCAATAAATCTGCAGTGTCTACTGCAGACATTAGGTTAACATCCTGTATTTACAAATTGGCTGCTCTACCAAGGCAGCCAGCTGACACGGCTGAAACATCAAATTGTTGTGATTAGGCACAGAGGGGGAAGATTAGACAGGCTAAACTCTCTAAATACATACAGGGTGCATTTATCGGTTTTCCTTCTGTCCTGTGCAAGAGTTCAGGTCCACTTTAATGAGAAAACGTAACCACGCACTGTAGCGTGGATCGGAGGGGTTGGCCCTAGAGCTGCGCAGCCACACTGGCGAACTGCGCAGCCGCGGCCAGAGGAAGCGGCCATATTGGGAGCGGCACGAGAGCCCGGCCTGTGGGGTCGCGATTGGCACGGGGGGCAATCTCAGGAAGGGGACCCGGCGGAGCTGCACGGAGGGCGCGGACCGCGTCCTCCGTACATTTAAACATCTTGCAGGTACTAGGCTTTTTTGGCCTCGTAAGTCCTTTAAGTTCGTCCGTCCAGAAAAACTGTGCACTGCAAATACTCGTGGACAACAATTCCTGAGAGACAGTTCATATGTGTGACACAGTACCTTTTTGGGGGTATGGAAATACCTCCCTATCAGTGTGCAGCGTCCTCCGTATATTGCGTGCGATTGTACGCATGGGTAGCGGAGCTGTATGCATGCTGATGGTCGCACGGTAATGCGGAAACCGTCTCCTTCCCCCAGTGGTGATGTCGCCGCCTGTAGTCCAATGTGTTCCAGGACTCTGCCGGCTGGTTCCTGGTTATGGGGATGCAGAGGGGACAAACACCATAGTGCAGACTGCGACCAAAGTTGACAGACCCACACAAAATCTATGTGAGCATTTAATCCTCCAGGTTTTAATGTGTCTAATTGATAGATCCACCTGGTTTCTAACTGGGATAGATGTGGTTTTACACAGTCTATGGCAAAACACTTAATGCCATTTGGTGACCGATTGTGGCACTGAGCAAAATGCTCCGGAATACTATATTTTTTTTGTCCTCGGGATTTCTTTATGTTGTAAATGCGCTCTGAGACGCGTTTCTTGGCCATCCTGCCAGTGCGGCCCACATACTGTAGGCCGCACGGGCACGTCACCAAATAAACCACCCATTTAGAAGTGCAAGTCAAAAACTGATTTTAAATTCCCTCCCATTAACTGAAGAGGTGAAGGTTTTAGTGGTGCATCCACCAAACTCACATATTTTACACAAATGTCTTTTTTTTACAGGGGAAAAAACCTTTCAAATCGGGGAACATACGTGGTCTCCTAGGGATGCAACAATTTTTTTTTACCAGTTTATTTGCTACATTAGGAGGTCTCCTATTAATAATATGGGTTTTTTTTTAGGGAGGGATTAACGTAGCGGAGAGGCGATTTATTTTATGGGAGGCATGGTCTTCAAATGTGAGTGTGTCTAAGCCTTTTTTCTTTGTAACAGCCTCCTTGTTTAGTTAAAATACTCACAAGTTTAGTGTCCCGTATTAATGTTTCGCCACATCCTCTTGCATAGTTTGGTATGAGGATGTTGGTTCTAGTTAGTTATTTGCTTGATTTCTCAATTTCCTTTTTATCTACTGTGCTCATCACCACAGCATACACTTCAAGGTGTTGCAGTGTCCCGTACAGTTTCATAATCCAGACAACAAAAGGGGACTTTTTAGCTCCTGACAGGGACACTTTAATTCAGAAAGGGGTGGGGCAGGGCTGAATTGAAACCATGCCATGGGGTTTCTTAACATGCAAGTCATTGCGATTTTCGCAAAACGGTTATATATGAAACTCTGACACTGAAATTAGGGCTCAAATGTGGTATGCTAGTTTTCTGGCCATGGTATCAACAAGTAAATGGGGCGGGTGGGGGGGGTGAACAACCCCTGCCCCCATAATATACTTCAGAGCTATAAAGACCTCAGTCTTGACACCCCGACCATACTGGAGCAAGTTAGCAGATCAGGCACTTCTGAACACCTGGTGTGCTTATGTTTTTATGTAGAAGGTCTGCGCTCTGTTCTGTAGAGCGTAAGCTTTCCAGCTAGAATCAACATGGCAATTGTGAGTGTAATCAACTTATACACAAACATTTTGATAAGGTGTTCACAATCCTCAACCCATCAATAATTCTCTTTTTTACTTACCTGGGGCTTCTTACAGGTCCCTTGCTGTCCTCCTATTGCTCTGCGTTGATCAGCTGAGACCTTCTGAGTTTGCCGAGTCTCGAGCTACTGCACAGGGGTAATCCTGGCCATGCCCACTTCCACTGAGCTCTTTCTATGTTCAATTTTATGCAGCCTAATTGCAGCATTTGTAACTGTATGTCCGCGTTTGCCAAGTTACCGAGCAACAAAAGAGCGCCTGATGTCACATCTGTGCAGATGTGACCACACTCAAATGTGCCTCCATAAGCAGACACTTCCCAACTACCTATACCAAGTGCTTCCTAGCAGTGGACTGGAGCAACTGACAGGCAGTGGATTTACTATCTGCAGCTGTCTGTGTGAACCGGGATGGTTTTGGGGACCGTTTGAAAGGCTGCAACTCGAAGGCCACTGAACTTGGAGAGGTAAAATTTGGAATGACTTAATATTTCTCATGTACCAAAAAGTAATATATTAAATTTGAACATAGAGGGGGAAGAGTCACTCAAAATCAAATAAAACTGGGTCAAAAACACACAAAAAATAGTGGAGGTGGCTTACCTCTTGACAACAAAGTTATAGGACAAGATACATTTTTATTTTTCATTTTTTTTTTACATTTATTTTACTTCTGTCCTGTGCTACAGTTCAGGTCCACTTATAAAAGACTCTGCAGTTGTCTTATAAATGTTTGGTATACAAGCTGTGTATCGGCTAGGTCATAATTACTAGTGACCTGAATGTTAAGTGGAAATGAGCTTGAAGCAGACCTTCCTCATTTAGAGGTGTGGAGCCATCCGTGGTGTACAATTACTGTTGTATAATCGCGTATCGTTTATCCTCAGGGATATTATGCTGCATAATAATGAATAATCTTATGATGCTTATCTTGATGTAGCTATCCCAAGTCATTCTGACTAAGGGTAAAGTTCATTTATAATCTTATATGTAAATTGTTAGTAGTTTGTCACCTTGTGTCTTTAGGGCCGGTTCACATAAGCTTCTGGGGACGTCTAGTTTAGCCGACATTAAACACTTTTCTGTATCCAGAAAAAAAATCATTTGGCATTGGCTCTCCTTGTCGTCGTGTTTTGAGCCCTATAGAGGGGTTCACGGAACCACCGAACACAACTGCTGTGGCAAGCTATGTGCATCTTCTGAAGCATTTAGATTGACTGCAGCGGACAGACAAACGGCAATAAACACATAGAGATGAATGCTCCCATTCATCTCAATGCAGGTGTCGGTCGATCCCGGCGGTGAACGACATCCCTCAATGCCACAGGCTGCCCATCTAAACCAAGCCTTATTGTGAACCTGAGATGAGGGAGAAGACATACCTGGGGCTTCCTCCAGCCCCCTCCGTACCGATCGGTCCATCACCGCAATCCAAAACCTCCTAGATCTCCCGGTAGCAGCTCTGTTCTCCACGACCAGCTGGACGTACTGCGCATGCCCGCCTGCTCGTGCCAGCGGCGCTCCCATCGCCGGGAGCCAGATGGGGGAGCGTGCTTGGACGTGGACTGGCTGCGGAAACGGGGCTGCTACCGGGTGACCTAGGAGTCTTTGGACCGCAACGAGGGAGTGATCGGTATGGAGGGGACTGGAGGAAGCCCCAGGTATGTATAAAACTTTTCTCCCCCCTCGTCTTAGGTACACTTTAAAGTAGACCTTTCCTGAGATATTCTGAGAGTTGCCATTACTGATCTGGTTCTAAATAATATCTGTCTGGTTACCAAATTAATATTTTGGCTGTATCAGTTTCAGCCACACACCTGGAACAAGCATGCAAATATACTTAGTCTGGGTTAGGCTGTGTTCCCACTTGAGTGGAGAACGAACATTTATTTATTCATTTTTGTCCTTCGCTCATCGTTAAACTGACAGTAAACTGCTCCTATTTTATAAATAGAAGCTGTTCACACTTGTCAGCGTGCAACAGAACCGTGATAATCCCATATAGTTTGTGGGGGTAACGCATCCTGTCCAGACCACGAGCCCCAGTGCCGATCACCGCCGCACAGTCCCTGTACTCACGCTGAGTTAACAGAAGGAATAGTTCTGTATGACAACTACAGTGATTGTAAGCAGCACACTGCTATGCTTTTCTTGCTGTACAGCTATGTCTGTAATGAATATGAGGTCGCCGTGTAACATGGATCCTGTCATTGCATGCTGTGTGCTGGGAGGGAATTGTACTTGTTTTACACAGATGAAATTATCCTGGGATAAACACAGGCTGGATAATTATACAGGCAATACGGAGTGAAGACACATTTTATTGTATGTTATATCAGACTGTAACTAGACAAGTAGTATTTTTGAGATTAAGGTCAGTTTATGAAAGCTTTTATTTCAATTTTAGTTTAGTTTTATAGTTATTTTCAAGAACTAGCAAACAATCGCTGACTGTGACGAGATGTCGTGCTGGTACAAAATAGTCTATGACTTGACTAATATGTGGGAAAATTATATAAAAAAAGTCCCAATTCTTAAATACCTCTTAAAACACAAAGAAAAACTAGAGGTGGATGCTGACAGAAAAACCCTGATACTTGCCTAGGAAGAGGGAAGCCTCTGGATCCTTCCTGTGTCCTCCTCTAGATCACCCCTTCTGCATGGGACCCTCTGGAAGCTCTGGTCCTCTTCCTGGACTAGTGGCTTTGGCTTACAGCGCAGGCACTGCTGTACTTGTGAAGGTGCGGTGCGGCACTTGTACAAGACGGAGCGCGGCTGTGATTGTGCATCCAATATGCTCTTTTCATATATGTCAATAGTGCAATAGAGGCGCCTCACGTGATACCAATCAGTATTCTTTCCTTAAGGATACACACTGCAGCCGCTGTAGAGGTAAATCCTCAGCCTCCAAAACAGTAGATATATCACCAGAACGCAGCAGCGCTGTATAATGCACCCTCGGATAATGTAGTTCCACCTCCAGAGATCCAAATGATTACTTTCTTCCTCTCCTAAACGTGCAACTCAGTGCACAGAAAAAAGGGAAATATGGATTCTCTCAGTGGAATAATCAATTGCAAATTTTATTCAAATGGATGGATTATTAAAACAAGTTAGTTCACACTCACATCTAGAGGGTCCTACTCCAGTAGGAACCCTCTTGGCAATAAACGCTTCCCACTCCGTGTGGTACTACAAGTACTAGCGATCAGTATAGCATTGCCCGCTCTCGTCCCGACTAGTTTCGGCCTTCCGCCGTCATCAGGAAGGCCGAAACTAGTCGGGACGAGAGCGGGCAATGCTATACTGATCGCTAGTACTTGTAGTACCACACGGAGTGGGAAGCGTTTATTGCCAAGAGGGTTCCTACTGGAGTAGGACCCTCTAGATGTGAGTGTGAACTAACTTGTTTTAATAATCCATCCATTTGAATAAAATTTGCAATTGATTATTCCACTGAGAGAATCCATATTTCCCTTTTTTCTGTGCACTGAGTTGCACGTTTAGGAGAGGAAGAAAGTAATCATTTGGATCTCTGGAGGTGGAACTACATTATCCGAGGGTGCATTATACAGCGCTGCTGCGTTCTGGTGATATATCTACTCTTTTCATATATGTTCCGGGGTTTCTGCACAGCAACGGTAATGACAAGGACACAGGAAGCTTCTGGAGGATCTTGAGGCATCCCTCTTCCTTGGTAAGTTTGTAACTTTGGGGGGGGGGGGGGGATCCACCTTGGATACACTTTTTATCATGGTCAATTTACAGCAGATGAAGACTTTAGGTGGTCAAGTTTACCTGGGCTGAATTTGTAAGGTCAGCTATTTGGTGACAATTGTGTGCAGCTCTCACCTGAGTCACAGTGCAGGAAAGTTAATAAACGAGACTTTGTTCTGTTGTAATTCCTTTCCCGTACCAAGAGCAGCAATTTATTTCTATTACAGACCAGCCAGTGTTTTCTTAATGCTATTGCTGTTGGTGCTCACATGCTGATTTTGATTTTTTTTTCAGTCTGGCTCATGATCATTTTGCTGAAGAAACACATAAGAACAGAGGTGGAATGGGGTGGGGGGGTTGATAATGGAGGTACAGGGGACAGCTGGCACAGTGTTTAGACATGAGAACGGATTCAAGTTACTGTGTACCTGAGATGAATACTAAAAAAAAAAAAATTCATACATACCTGGGGCTTCCTCCAGCCCCCTTTGGCCTGATTGCTTCCTCGCTGTCTCTTCCGCCTCCTGGATCCTCAGTTATGGCTCTCAGTAAGTTCGGCCAGTTGGTGCAGTGCGGGAGCATTTTGCGCTTGCGCAGGGAGTGCAGCGGGGTGCTTGGCTGTGCCATGCATGCGTAGTAAGCCCCAACTCCCAAAGTTACCAGGAACTGTAACGGAGGATGCAGATGGCAGAGGACAGTATTGAGGGATGGATCAAGCTGAAGAGGGCTGGATGAAGCCCCAGGTAGGTATGTATGATTTTTTTTTTATTATTATTCATCTCAATTTCTCTTTAAGAACGATCCTACAGTACCTATTTCTTTCGGTAACAGGGGACAACTTGTAGGTATTTTTGGGAACCATTAATTGAATCCCCAATCGTTTAATTAATCAAACACATTCTATAGTGGGTGAGTGGGTTTTATACTGTTGTAGGAACATAGATTGTGAGCTGTAAAAGACCAGTGTGTGATGTGATTGGAATGATGTGGTTTATAAAGCACTGTGTAATGTGTATGAATAAATAATTGTATCACTCTTTTTCCATTTTTAGAGGATGGCAGCGGTATTCAGGAAATCCTTTTTGAGATGACAGGGCAGAAAACTGTTCCAAACGTCTTTGTTAATAAAACTCACGTCGGAGGATTTGATAAAACTCAGCAGGTAACGTTCTCACTAAGCTGCAGATGAGCCTTAACCTGTAACTACCATGGGGGAAATGGGGGCGGGAGGGGAGAGCAAGATATGCGGGGATTAACTCGCCTGCATTCCAAGTGTAAGGCGATGGCAAGCACCATAGACTGCTTGGAAGTGCAGGTGAATTAACCCGCGCCTATCTCACTGCAGCCTTCCACACTCTCAGGACACACTTGCTTTTCACGAGAGCATTCTCAACCCCCAATACACACCTAAAAAAAACCCTGAAAATTGGCTTTAAATGTGACATTTAATATCCCTCTCACTACAGGATTCCTCTTTTCTTGAGGAACCAAAGTCACTTTTACCAGTACTGTTCCCTGGGCCTTCTAATCCCAGCAGCTGCCATTGCAGGAAGATCCAACATGGTTAGAAGGTTCTTAGAAATGCTAGTAAGAGGCGACTCCTATGACTACGAAGGTGGCTGGAACCATAATTGGGGACTGTGGTGGGTTAGCTTCAGAAGATTTAGCCACAAACAGACTTGGCCTCTCAAACGCTGGCAGTCCTGTTAATCTTCTGGCATCAGTAGTGTCTGAATCGCACACCTGAAACAAGCATGTGGCTAATCCAGTCATACTTGTTCAGGGTTTATGGCTAAAAGTATTACACAGGATCAGGGGGCAGCCAGGCAACTTGCTTTGTTTAAAAGGACATAAATATGACAGCCTCTATATACTTCTCACTTCGGGTGTTCCATGACACAAGCCTTGTTTGACACAAAGAAAGTAACTGGAACACTTTGCCGTCACATGGTGTACAGTATTGAGATTTATGTGTGTGATTGTTAGTTGCCCGATAGGGTCTGATCTGATAAGGATTGTACAGAATGTTGGTACATTAAAGGACCACTATTGCAAAAATCATACATTTTTGAAAAGTACATTAAATACATTTCTTCCAGAGTAAATTGAGCCATAAATTAATTTTCTCTTGTGTCTGTCACTTACTGTAGGTAGTAGAAATCTGACAGAACCAACAGGTTTTGGACTAGCCCATCTTCTCATGGGGGGATTCTCAGGGCTCGTTTCCACTGTAGCGGTGCGGAATCGCCTGGATTCCACTGCTGAAGAAATCGCATGTGGCTGCGTTTCCCCATGCGGATTTACCCGCGATTTCGCATGGCAAGGAGCCAGGCGAATTTAACCATGTCACTGCCTGTGTAAAGTTCCATTGCCTTTCATGCGAAATCGCGGGGAAATCCGCATGACAAAGCAGCATGCGATTTCCCTATTGAATGCATTAGCGGCGATTCGCCCACATTCCTGCCGCACGCGAAATCTGACGACCCTGTCGTGCAGATTTTTCCCGCACCGAAAAACGCCGCCGCACACGTGGAAACAGCCCCATCCACTAACATTGAGTATGCGAATCCGCATGCAGTGCCCGCATGCGGATTCGCTATAGTGGAAACGAGCCCTCAGGGATTTGTTTAGTTTCAAAAGCACTTAGTGAATGGCAGTTGCTCTGTTCAACTGCCAAAAAAGTGTGCAGCGAACAGGGAAGCTGGCGAGCATCATTGTATAAATCCTTTTCAGGGAGTGTCTTTATAAAGCATAAAAGCCTTGCTGAGAATCCCCCATGAAGAGATGGACTACTTCAAAATCTGTCAGTTCTGACAGATTTCTACTACCTACTGTAAGTGACAGCAACATAGGAGAAAAGTAATTTATGGCTCCTTTTACTCTGAAAAAACATACTACTTATATGTATGTTTACATGCATTTTAATTTTTACAATTTTTTTTTTGCAATAGTGGTCCTTTAAATGTATCCTCCCTTTTTAATTTTTATTCCCATCTTTCAGGCACAGCAAGATGGAACATTACAGAAGCTGTTGGGCATGGAGGCGGTCACTTATGATTTTGATTTAATCGTCATAGGAGGTGGTTCGGGTGGCCTCGCTTGTTCTAAGGTATTGTCATCTATTGTTGCAATGTTTTATTTATTCACTTGTACTAGTTGCTTTTTTCCTCTTGAGTGGCTGTTTAGTACTTGATCATGGAAAGTAGCATTTTTCTACATTTCTATCAGGGAATTCTTGAATCTGCAGTTCTGTACGTAGTTGAACAACACTCCTGAGATTTTATTAGCACCACAGATGTGGGGACATGAGATCACATTGCTTTTCATGTAAACCCTAAAAGTAATTGAAAATACCATAGTATTACTGAATGACCCCACCCACCCCGGCAGGCTCTTCATCCGCCTCCCCTCAGGCCACCGCCTCAGAGCCATCTCCACCAGAACCACCAGGTGGTCCTTCTCCTGCACTCTCACCCTCTCAGGCATTACACCATAGTTTTACATTTCTGCCTCTCAGTATCCCCTCCATCCTCCTGTCTTGTAATCCCCCTCTCTGGTTTATCTGAGTGTCTAAATGTTCTTTTGTCTGTTAACTGCTCTATTATCATGGCATGTGTACCATAAATAATTTCTGTCACACTTGGCAAATAAAGCCGATTCTGTGCAATACTATAATCATGCAGTCTTGCTTTTTATTGTGTGCTTGTGAGGATAGAAAGCTAGTTTCCCGGTGCTTATTTGTGCTGGTCCAGGACTTGCCTCATGATCCTGCCTTCTCTACCTAGCTAGCCATTAGCCTGGAGGGACACAGAGGCACGTTCTCTGCCTAATGACATGGGTCTGTGTCCCTAAACCACCGCTCTCTGCCCAGTTTAGCAACAAGATTTTGTAAACACGGGAGAGGAATTCTGTTCGAAACGCTCACCAGGGGCGTTCCTGCAGGCTTTACTGAGCTGTCATTGGGCAGCTCTCTCTCCTTGGCCGTGCCTCCTGCTGCTCCCCCTTCCTCCCTGCACGCTGGGAGACACACACACAGTCTCTCAGTGCAGTGTCATGACCCAGAGGTCACAAAAGTGAGTGTACCATTGCGGCCCACGGGAGCCAAGGTTTTTGCGGCTACCTGATCCACTTTCTCCTCCCCCCCCCCCCCCCCCCCATTTTTTTGAGCCCACCTTGGACTCTTAAGTATGTAGACTGCCTTTGGTCATCTTCCTGAATGTGGCAGTTCAATCACTGTCATTATAGTCTGCCAGACCGAAAGCCGCCATCTTGCTTAATAATGTTATATACAGTTCAGTTTAAAGGCGCAGCTATGCTATTTTCCTGTAATTCTTGACTAAAAGCTCCAGGCTGTAGATCGTTTCTGATTCGGCAGCCCTAGACACAACCCAAACTGCTAAGCCATGGCATGCACAGCCATAGTTATTTAATCATGTGCTGCGGGGGAATGTTGGAAATTCTAGTGGAAATGGGCCCTAAGCAGAGAGGTTTTCTGACTGCAAGGCCCAGTTCACGCTTGCGCGAATGAAAAACTGATCTGTCAAACAGATTAATTTTTAAAAGGCATCAGTTTTCCACCCGTGACCCTCTGTTCCGTTAGCATGTGGTCAATGTGACTGACATGTCGATCATTGAAAGTCCTTCAGTCTGGGTGCAGTCCGGAAGCGCATACACTCCCCGTCGCACGCCCATGGCCCGGAGCGTTCTGCACATCGGCGCCGAACGCTCCAAGCGATGGGGGCGCGGATGCACTACACATGCACAGTAGGCCCCAGACCAAAGGACTGTGCCGGGAGTATTGCAGAGGATCCAGGCGAAGCGAGAAGATAGTGAAGGAGCGATCAGCCTAGAGGTATATATATATCATTTTTTTTTCTATCCAGCCCAGCTCAGGTTTCCTTTAAAGGAGTTATCCGGGCACAATAAAGAAAATAAATGCTACTTACCGGGGGCTTCCTCCAGCCCCAAGCTCCCAGCATGTCCCACGCCGCAGCTCTGCCAGCAGCCTTTCGCCGCAGGTCCGTCCCGGTCCCTGGCGATGTCAGCGCGACCTCCAGGTCGCTCTGTACTGCGCCTGCAGTGCAGCGCTGTCGATCACCGCCACCCGGGGTGGAGCGGACCGCACAGAACTACTGCGCAGTCCGCTCCGGCCCACGTGGCGGACCTGGGACCGGGACGGACCTGCTGCGAACGGCTGCAGGCAGAGGTGCGGTGTGGGACATGCTGGGAGCTTGGGGCTGGAGGAAGCCCCCGGTAAGTAGCGTTTATTTTCTTTATTGTGCCGGATAACTCCTTTAAGGCCGATGTGAACCAGGTCTAAGAGTTATTTTGAATGAACTATTTACAATTCCATTGCCAAACCTGTCCTGTTATATTTTTCTACTGGAGGAACTTGTGATTTTTACACAGATGGCATTACTGTGGGACTTGAGGATGGATACTGTATGGGCAGTAAAGAGCAGGGGAACAAGTTTTTATTGAATGTTAGGCGAAATTCTGATTTAATGTTAGGTGTGTCTGTTAATGTCTTCTGCAGGAAGCAGCCAGCCTTGGAAAGAAGGTCATGGTATTGGATTATGTTGTGCCCACCCCGCTTGGAACATCTTGGGGTGAGTTTGTTGAGTTTATAATCCAGTAATGTGTCTTGTGCTTTTGTAGTTAAAGGACCTGTGCAGGTAGACTGCGTTAGTAATGGTTAGGACTGTTTCTCAGCTGTGTAAATTCAGTATTTATCCAGTACATTTCTTGATTGGTCTATACTGTATATTGCACTATATTTATAAGTAGATTACTGATTTTTTTTTTTTTTGATTTTTTTTTTTATCCATTTGAAGTTCTAAAGTACCAAAGTAATATAAGAACACATTATTGAAGTGTTTTCATTTTACATTTGCTATAAACACAGCCAGTCTAACAGCTTGATGTACACAGTGCAGCATGAGAATATACTGCGCTCCACTAGAAAATTTCACTGTCGGGATAGCAGTAATAAAGGGTCACTTCACCTCAATTGCTTATATGTTACGGCCAGAACCCGAAGTCTAGCCACTTCGGGTTCTGGCCGGCCATAACAAGAAGTGGCCGGCTGATCCGGCCAATATACAAAACGGCCGTGAATTTTGGACTTTGGCCGGCCAGAACGCGTTGTGACTTACCGTGGCCGGCCAAGTCACGAAGTTTCCCGCACCGCTCCCCCTCCAGCCGCTCTCCTCTCCGCCAGCCAGGAAGCCCCGCTCACCGTTCCTGCAGTTATAGACCTCAGATCAGGGCGACCAGACCGGGGAAGCAGAGAGAGGCAGAGCAGCTCACACGCGACCCGCAGGACGCATACACTTCAATGCAGAAGTGACATCATTGAACACTTCCGCATTGAAGTGTACGGGTCCGGGCGGGTCGCGTGTGAGCTGCTCTGCTTCTCTCCGCCTCTCTGGTCGCCCTGATCGGAGGTCTGAATAGCGCCTCCAGAAAAGCTCCCCCAGCCATGCAAAGCCGCCCCCCACCCACCATGCAGATCGCCCAGCAAAGACCTCCCCCCAGCCATGCAAAGCGCCCCCCCCCTCCACCATGCAAAGTGCACAGCAAAGCACCCCCAGCCTAAAAGGCACCCAGCAAAGCCCACCCCCAGCCATGCAAAGCTGACCCCCCCCCCCCCCCACCATGCAAAGCACCCAGAAAAGACCCCCCCCCCCCCCCCCGACCATGCAAACTGCACACCAAAGCACCCTCAGCTGTGCACAGCCCCCCAGCAAAGACCCCTCCTCACCATGCAACCTCCCAGTTTTATTTTCCGTTTTAAAAAGCTAAAAAAAGGTTTAATGCTATTGTCTCATGATGATGGATCAGCTTTTCCCATAGTCTTGCAGTTCGTAATCATGTGACCCCTAACAAGACAAATTCAGCAATCATGAGGCACATAAATAGAGAGCACTTCACATAAATAGGCAGAATGCCCCTTTAATATGGTAGACACCTCTCACTTGGCTTCTGTATTCTCCTCTACTGGCTGCTGTGTCTGGCTGGCCTGGCAATAGTGTTTTTGGCCAGATTGGTGATGTGTGGGCTGAAAGGCCTTGCAGTGCTGCTATGGCCGGGCTGGCGGTGATGCTGTGGTGTGGCCGGATGAGGTAGTGACAGGTGCCCCCCCCCCCCGGTTAGTGACAGGTGCCCCCCCCCCCCCCCTGGTTAGTGACAGGTGCCCCCCCCCCCGGTTAGTGACAGGTGCCCCCCCCCCCCCCCCCCCGGTTAGTGACAGGTGCCCCCCCCCCGGTTAGTGACAGGTGCCCCCCCCCCAGTTAGTGACAGGTGCCCCCCCCCAGTTAGTGACAGGTGCCCCCCCCCAGTTAGTGACAGGTGCCCCCCCCAGTTAGTGACAGGTGCCCCCCCCCCCAGTTAGTGACAGGTGCCCCCCCCCCCAGTTAGTGACAGGTGCCCCCCCCCCCCCCCAGTTAGTGACAGGTGCCCCCCCCAGTTAGTGACAGGTGCCCCCCCCCCCCAGTTAGTGACAGGTGCCCCCCCCCCCCAGTTAGTGACAGGTGCCCCCCCCCCCAGTTAGTGACAGGTGCCCCCCCCCCCAGTTAGTGACAGGTGCCCCCCCCCCCCCAGTTAGTGACAGGTGCCCCCCCCCCAGTTAGTGACAGGTGCCCCCCCCCAGTTAGTGACAGGTGCCCCCCGCCCCCCCAGTTAGTGACAGGTGCCCCCCGCCCCCCCCCAGTTAGTGACAGGTGCCCCCCCAGTTAGTGACAGGTGCCCCCCCAGTTAGTGACAGGTGCCCCCCCCCCAGTTAGTGACAGGTGCCCCCCCCCCCAGTTAGTGACAGGTTCCCCCCCCCCAGTTAGTGACAGGTGCCCCCCCCCCCCCCAGTTAGTGACAGGTGCCCCCCCCCCCCAGTTAGTGACAGGTGCCCCCCCCCCCCCAGTTAGTGACTTAGTGACAGGTGCCCCCCCCCAGTTAGTGACAGGTGCCCCCGGGCATAACAATGTGGTGGAGGGAGCGGAGGAGGGGAGCCCGGTAACCACTAGACTGCCAGGGATATGGGAGTATCTCCCTTCCTGCTGCCACGATCTATACTCAGTGATGTAAGGCAGGGATTACCATAGATTGTACTTGCCTATAGGGGCTTATACACTGGTCAATTTCAGCGATCGATTCTATGGAATCGATTTGATAGAATCGATTTGCGGCCGATTTCGATCAGTTTGATCTGACAGGATGGAAAATCTAGGTCGATCTGGTAGCAGATCCATGGCCCATAGAGTCGCATTGGATCTAATGGTCCAATAATGCATTTAGATTGATTTCCAATAGATTTCATTCTGAAATCTATTGGAAATCTGTTCCTAGTGAGTGGCACACATCAGATTCCTGTCAGATTCGACTTGACAGGCATCTGATAGAAATCTGATGGTCGAATCTGCTGCAAATCTATAAGTGTATGGCCACCTTAACAGTGACATGAGGCAGGCTCTTGAGGACAAAGGATGACCTGTCTGTGATTAGAGCAAGATTCTGCTTCTGAACTCTCTAACCCCTGCATCAAGTTAAGGTGCCCATACACTCGTCAGATTAGCAGCTGATAGATCATCAGATGGATTTCTTATCTATCTGATGTGTTTTTAAAACATTTTTTACTAGGATAGAAGGTTTGAAATCTATTGAAATTCGATCTGATGGCAATTTTTTTGCCAACAGATTTCCATTAGGGCCAATGCAAAATGATAAGCAATCTCATCAGATCGACCTAGACTTTCCACCCTGCCAGTTCGATCGGCCAGAAAATCGGCTGAGTGTATGGGCCCCTTTACTATTTTTTTTTTCTTTTTCCTTGTTTTCCTCCTCCTAAACCTTTGTGTGTCTTAGGGCCCGTTCTCACCTGAGCGGGAATCGAGCGATTCCCGCTCACGGCAAACCGCTAGCGGTTCTGCAAGAACCGCTACACAATGTAGCGAGTGGCAGTGTTCTCACTGCCGCGGTTGCGGTTAGCGTTAACCGCAACCGCGCTGCATGCAGCGGTTTGCCGGCGATGAGCGTTCCGCGATTTGCGATCGTGATTCACGCTAATCGCGATCGTTCCAAAACCGCCGCAGTGTCCAGTGATTTTTCCGCGCTAATCGCGGGAAAATCACTGCCGCAATCGCCGGCGTTCTGCGATTTTAAGTGTGAACGGGACCTTATGGTGGAAAAATATGTAAAAGAATGACATTACTTTTGTTTAGTGTTGCATTTTGTTTTTTTATACAATGTTGTAAAATTCTTGCTAAAGAACACCCCGTCACCGGCACTTCCTCTATTAACAAAACTGCTTAACAAGAGTCAGTCCTGCAGCTTATGTTGTAACTTGTTTCTATGGCTTATTGTGTTTGTACAGGGCTTGGTGGGACATGTGTAAATGTCGGATGTATTCCCAAGAAGCTGATGCACCAAGCAGCACTCCTGGGCCAGTCACTGAAGGACTCCAGGAAGTTTGGCTGGGAGTATGATGAACAAGGTAATGCGTGGGCAGGATCTGCAGTGTACTTTTACCTTTGCCACACAGGAGGCAAAGGAATCTGTTGGTTCCTGTAATGCATGCTAAGGATGGCTTTCATCCATACTGACCTCACAATGCTATCTCCATGTCCTCTAGGAATACAAATGCTTACAGCATGCACTTGTTTAGAAGTTCTGCACTTTCAGTATGTATTGTTGAGTGATTCACGCACTGTTGTGAGAGGTTAAATGATACCGTATCTACAGCCAAACCACCTCATGCATTAAAGATGCACCAGACAAAGCGAGTAAATAGAATATGGCTTGACTTTGACGTTGTACAACTGCAAAAGGCCTACATAAAACCAGCCCTAATGTTGAATAATCCCCTCCCTGTAGGGGCTTGCACATGTTAAACACACATAAAGGAAACTCCAGTAATACATACAGCCAGAACTCTATGCAATTAGACAATGTACAGAATTCTCCTGAGTATAGAATAGAGTAAATGAGATACAGGACACAATAAATTAATATGTTCCACCTAATCTATAGCTAATGCTGCATACAACATAATGCATGTCGCCCATTGGTGACCAGGACCTGTTCCACCATGGGCAACATTGCTGGGCCGGGCTGCACACACGCTTCAGCTGTGTAGCGGGTGACCCAGTGTGTGACATCACGCAGCGGGCGGGGAAGTGAACAATGGGATGTGAGGGAGGCTGCGTAGGTGGGGTTGAGTAGATCCGCCTGGGGGATTACTTGGGGGTCGGAGGTCGCTGGCTGCTGTACACACACCTGATTGTTGGATGAGCTGGTTGTTATGACTTAGTGTACCTGAGATGGACAAGGAGAAAAAAAAAAACTATACATACCTGGGGCTTCCTCCACCCCTCCAGGCTGATCGCTCCCCCGTCATCCTCCGCGATTGGCCTGGAAAGTCCTCCAGATGGCGCAGCAGCTTCATGTGGCGTGTGTTCAGGGCTTTATATCTATGGCCGGTTATCTGCACAACACTCTACAGGACGTCTAACCTCACAAACAGACCTGATTTGGTTATGGGTTACATATGGAGTTTTATATAGGTCTGGATTGTTGCCTGATAGCAAATTTTAAACTTTGTGTTTTTTCATAATTTGTAGTGCAGCACAACTGGGAGACGATGCGGCAGAACATTCAGGACTACATCGGCTCTTTGAATTGGGGCTACAGAGTGGCACTGCGGGATAAGAGCGTACGCTATGAAAATGCATATGCAGAGTTTGTTGAACCGCATAAAATAAAGGTAAAAACTTCACCACTTTATTCCTGTAAAGTGCTTTTCTCCCATAAGACGCTAAGGGCAGCAGCCCATTAAGGTGCGCACAGAACTTTATTACAACACTTAGGCTGGGGACACAGTGGGCATTGCCTTACCTGTAACAGGAAAACAGGACCGCAATGTTATCCGCGCGTTACATACAGTCGATGAATAGTGTGCTTCACTGTCACTGCGCTTGTCATGCGGTGTGTTACAATGCAGCAAGCTACAATTCACCTTTATGCTGCAACGCACCACTGTTATTATAGCCTTTCTGTTATAATAATGCTGCTTCACAGCTGCACTTGTATTTATTGTTTTTGCAGACTCGCATGCTAAAATCAGGAGAGAGAGTACACAGCTGAGCTTTCTAGCGCACTCAAAATATAAAGAATAGAAAGATGCAAAAGAATAGAGAAGCGGTAGCTGATTTCTCATTTCCACTGCAGCTGAAGTGGGATGACTACTTCCTTTTCCCAGGAAGCTGATGCAGGAGTTTTAGATTGATTGTCACAATGACTGAGCCAAAATTTCTAATAGCGTGTACTCTTCCTCTGACTCACATGGGACTAGGGGTGCTTAAATCCAGCCCATCATTTTTTGAATTGGGGGTTTGTCATTTTTTTTTAGTTCTATTTACTTGCTGACAATTAATTGATCAGCAGCTGCTGGATTTGCATTTCAGGTCTGTGAAATTGTCATTGTATAGCTTATTTATTCAGAGTTTGCCTATTGTAAAATCGTTCCTCTGCCTGATTTACCGCTTTTGTACTGGCAGATGATCTCTGTGGAATGTTTATCTGGGAGTTCTAAAGCCAGTAGAAAAAAAATCTTTAGTCTCCCAGAATGCTCTTTGGGGGGTAATTCTGCATAATTTACCGCCTAGGCTAAGCCTTAGTGGGCTATGTACAATATACAACAATCTATAGCTATAGGAATGGATTCTGATGCTGAAACCAGGATATTTATTGTAAAAGTGGGTTTACTGCATTCTACTTTGTCACTACAGTGCCTCTTTACATTTTTTACATTTTGATTAAAAATCTTATAGGGGTGTTCCCAACACGGCCACTTCCCTCCCATCATATGAAATATGACATGCTGCTCTTTGAACTTGTTCTGTGTCTGTGATTCAGAATCGCTGAACTAGGTAGAGGCTCTGTATAATAACCATGCAAACAGCCTTTTCAGAAGAATCTGAATGCCCCTTGGATATTTTTTAGCATCTAACTTTGGATTTCTACCCCTCCCCACCAGGCAACAAACAAGAAGGGAAAGGAGAGCTTCTTCACAGCAGAGAGGTTTGTTTTGGCGACAGGGGAGAGGCCCAGATACCTCGATATACCGGGAGACAAAGAACTCTGCATTACCAGGTGGGTGTTGTACTTCCTTGTGAGATCTCTTGTGTTTCTCCAAGCATTCCTGCATACCGGTGTGTCAGCACTAGAACATTGCTCCATCTTCCTTATCTCTGCTAGCTGCCGCCTCACAGGTTTATAATCATAGCATCACTCCCAAGCTTAATCTTGTTGCATATTTTGTTTTTTTTTTTATAGGGAAGTTTGTCTACTAGTTGCATAACCTACAATAGAATCCTCTTGTTCTGGACTTTATTCGCGGTTTCCTTCCCGTCATTGACGTGGCAGTTGAAGAGAATCTGTACTGTGAAAATCTTACATAAACGTATCAGCCTGTTGTCTTCTCCTAGCTTCCTCTGACATTTTTGCCGCTCCCCGCTGCTTTCTTGGTGATAAAATCACTGTTTTATTCATTGTTTTTGTAAACAATGAAGATGACTGCCAAACAGGAAATACATCATCAGTGCAGGTGCCCATTTGCAGTGGCTCCTCTAAAACCTGACATGACTGCTGGAATGTTACTGCCACTTGTTTCCTTAACTGCTTGTCTGGGCTCTGCACTGATCCTCTGCACTCACAGCTGTTCACATGGTCACAGCTCCTGACCCTGCAGACATGCTGGCTGTGAGCAGAGACCTTGCATGTGACTCATACACACACAGCACACAGGAGAGCAGAGGGGAGCGTGCAGGGGGTGCATAACTTCTCCCTATCACAGCAGAGGCAGTGCATTCCTCTCTGGCTCGACAAAGCTTGACAAAAAAAAATAGATATATTACAGAGACAGTGCAACTAGTAAAGGCTGCAGTAATCCAGACCACATCAGAACAGGTATAGGAACTTATAGGCTAGAAGAAATAAGGCTGACAATTTTGTTAGTCTCTTTTAACCATCTTAGCGGTATGGACGAGCTCAGCTCGTCCATCACCGCCGATGGCTGCCGCTCAGGCCCTGCTGGGCCGATTTTGTTCAAATAAAGAGCAGCACACGCAGCCGGCACTTTGCCAGCCGCGTGTGCTGCCCGATCGCCGCCGCGAGCAGCGGCGAAAGAGGGTCCCCCCAGCCGCCTGAGCCCAGCGTAGCCGGAACAAAAAGTTCCGGCCAGCGCTAAGGGCTGGATCGGAGGCGGCTGACGTCAGGACGTCGGATGACGTCACTCCGCTCGTCGCCATGGCAACGATCTAAGCAAAACAAGGAAGGCCGCTCATTGCGGCCTTCCTTGTTTATTCTGGGCGCCGGAGGCGATCGGAAGAACGCCTCCGGAGCGCCCTCTAGTGGGCTTTCATGCAGCCAACTTTTAGTTGGCTGCATGAAATAGTTTTTTTTTTAATTTAAAAAAAACCCTCCCGCAGCCGCCCTGGCGATCTTAATAGAACGCCAGGGTGGTTAAGCAAATCTGTTGTGAAAAACATCAGGTACTTGCCTACTGTCCACTCCATGCAGGGGCATGTGTGCCCCTGCTAAAACGCCGCTATCCCGCGGCTAAACGGGGGTCCCTTCACCCCCAAACCCACCCCCTGCAAAACTTGGTTGTGACTTGGTCGTAAATCTTCTGTTCCTGGAGGCAGGGCTAACGGCTGCAGCCCTGCCTCCAGTCGCGTCTATCAGCGGCGCATCGCCGCCCCTCCCCCGCCCCTCTCAGTGAAGGAAGACTGAGAGGGGCGGGGGAGAGGCGGAGATGCGCGCTGACAGACGCGCGTGGGGCAGGGCTGCGGCGGTTAGCCCTGCCCCAATGCAGAAGCGCTCCCCCGCTGTTCTGAGGGGATTTGGGGGTGAAGGGACCCCCGTTAAGCCGGGGGATAGCATCGTTTTAGCAGGGGCACACATGCCCCTGCTATCTATGAGGTCTGAAGCGAGATTTATTCTCGCTTCAGACTCTCTTTAAGTTATTTTTTAACGAGGGGGGGGGGGGGGCAATCACTTTTTCACACAGGGCCATGTAGATTTGGAGTTTTTTTTTTTCTCACTAAATAATAAAAAACCATCATTTAAAATTGCATTTTGTGTTCAATTATGTTATCTTTGACTAAAGGGGCCCATACACTCAGCCGATTTTCTGGCCGACCGATCGATCGCAAATCGGTTGGCCAATCGACCGATCGATGGCCGATTTCGATGGATTTCCATCGAACTGGCAGGGTGGAAAATTTAGATCGATCTGATGAGATTGCTTATCAGTTTGCATTGGCCTTAAAGAGACACCGTAACAAAAATTGCATCCTGTTTTTTATGAACCTACAAGTTCCAAAAGCTATTCTAATGTGTTCTGGCTTACTGCAGCACTTTGTACTATCACAGTGTCTGTAATAAATCAACTTATCTCTCTCTTGTCAGACTTGTCAGCCTGTGTCTGGAAGGCTGCCAAGTTCTTCAGTGTTGTGGTTCTGCTATGAACTCCCCCTTCCAGGCCCCTCTATGCACAGTGCCTGTGTGTTATTTAGATTAGAGCAGCTTCTCTCTTCTCTCTTATCTTTTACAAGCTGGATAAATTGTCCTCTGAGCTGGGTGGGCTTTCACATACTGAGGAATTACAGACAAGGGCAAAGCTGTTTGCAGGAAGAAAAGAGTAGCCTGAAACTTCAGTGCATGGGGGAAAGAAACACACAAATGATCTCTTGACATTCAAAAGGAAAGCTGTATACAGCCTGCTTGTGTATGGATGTATTTTCTGTGTGGACATATTGTACATCAACCTACTTCCTGTTTTGGTGGCCATTTTGTTTGTTTACAAACAAACTTTTTAAAACAGTTTTTAACCACTTTTAATGCGGCGGGGAGCGGCGAAATTGTGACAGAGGGTAATAGGAGATGTCCCCTAACACACTGGTATGTTTACTTTTGTGCGATTTTAACAATACAGATTCTCTTTAATGGAAATCTGATGGCAAAAAAATGCCATCAGATCGAATTTCAATAGATTCCAAACTGAAATCTATTGGAATTCTATCCTGGTAAAAAATGTTCTAAAAACGCATCAGATAGATAATCAGATGCATTTCTTATCTATCTGCTGCCAATCTGACGAGTGTATGGGCACCTTAATAGTTAACGGTTTTTGATGAGCAAAAACATTTAAGTGTGACAAACATGCAAAAGAATAAGAAATCGGGAAGGGGCAAATATTTTTTCACATCACTGTATGTCTGTTAACCTCCTTAGCGGTAATCCTGAGTCAGGTTCGGGCCAGAAATCCGCAGTTCAGAGCGGTAACCCCAAGCTGGATCCATGGGAGGGGTGTTATGTGCAGGGCTGCCACAGATCTATCTAGCGGTATCATTTTTAGGGTCCTTAAAGCGTGTGAAAAAATTAAACTGCTTACAGACACTAAAATCTGGAAATAATCATAACTGAGGTTAAAGCTATATAAAGACAGGTAAACCGTATCATAGGTCAGGGGTCTTCAACCGGTGTTGCGCTGGGCCGCGGCTGCGCGAGCCGGTAACCTCCGGTCCAGCCCCCCTCCCCACAGTGCTGTCTGTCATGTGCACACTGCACAGCCATTTGTTTGGCGTCCCAAGCCCCGCCCCCTGTCAGTGTACTGGCTGACTCTTAAGGAATTTACCCTTAGGGCTGGCTTTGCTCCCCTGGCGGTGGACACGCTCACGCTGAGATGTAGTTGCTGACATTACTCCTCCCCCTCCCTGGAGCCTTTGCGGCAGACTGGCTGAGGCTGGAGGCAATGTGCTGGGGCTAGCTAAGTGACTTGGTGGGCTGTGTACTCAGTAACTGTACTGAGCAGGCAGGCATCTGGGAATCGGGGATCCCGTATTTTAGCTTAAAGGTATGCAGGGAGAGGGGATCTGCACTAAAGTTCTTTATAATTGATTGTGATAGCAAGTCTGCAAGACCCCCTAAAAGGGATATACTCCCTATACTGGGGCAACTATACTCCCTGTACAGGGGCAACTATACTTAGATACCCTGTACCCGGCTACCTACATACCTATACACTCCAAATCGTTTTTCTGCCGCAACCGAACACACAACCCACCCCCTCTGGAAACCGCTACGCGTTGTAATTTGATCCTCCCCTGTGTCACATGGCTGTCTATGGCAGATGAGCCCATTTGAAAGCACAGAATGTAAACAATATGTCTGCTTCCATGAATCAGGAAGTAGAAACTGTGCAGATTTTATTTTAGGATTTGTATCCGCTGTAACAAAGATATGTTTTATTGTTTAATGGTTATTATGCGGTTTATCTTTTAGAGCAGAGAGGAGTTTTGAGTTCAGGTCCACTTTAAAGGACAACTGTAGTGAAAGGGATATGGAGGCTGCCATTTATTTCCTTTTAACCACCTTAGCGGTATGGACGAGCTCAGCTCGTCCATTACCGCCAGAGGGTGCCGCTCAGGCCCTGCTGGGCCGATTTACATGAAATAAAGAGCAGCACACGCAGCCGGCACTTTGCCAGCCGCGTGTGCTGCCCGATCGCCGCCGCTCTGCGGCGATCCGCCGCGAGCAGCGGCGAAAGAGGGTCCCCCCAGCCGCCTGAGCCCTGCGCAGCCGGAACAAATAGTTCCGGCCAGCGCTAAGGGCTGGATCGGAGGCGGCAGACGTCAGGACGTCGGCTGACGTCCATGACGTCACTCCGCTCGTCGCTATGGCGACGATCTAAGCAAAACAAGGAAGGCCGCTCATTGCGGCCTTCCTTGTTTATTCTGGGCGCCGGAGGCGATCAGAAGAACGCCTCCGGAGCGCCATCTAGTGGGCTTTCATGCAGCCAACTTTCAGTTGGCTGCATGAAATATTTTTTTTTTTATTTAAAAAAAACCCTCATGCAGCTGCCCTGGCGATCTTAATAGAACGCCAGGGTGGTTAAACAATACCAGTTGCCTGGCAGCTCTGCTGATCTATTTGGCTTCAGTAGTGTCTGAATCACACCAGAAACAAGCATGCAGGTAATCTTGTTAGATCTGACAATGTCAGAAACACCTGATCTGCTGCATGCTTGTTCATGGTCGATGGCTGAAAGTATTAGAGACAGAGTAGCCAGGCAACTGGTATTGCTTAAAAGGAAATAAAAATGGCAGCCTCCATATCCCTGTCACTTCAGTTGTCTTTTAATTATTCCATTGTGTAAATGAAGTCTACCTTCACCAATCACTCTTTCAGTGTGGGGACCCTTTGCAGATTTCCAGCAGCAGGGAATTAGTGACTTGGCAGCATTGAGTAGGTGAATCAGCAAGGAGTTCTTGAGTGTCAGAATTGTTGCACAGTTTGCTGAAAGAGATTTTGTAATTGTGGACGGGAAGGATTTTCACCATAAATAGTGGCGCAAGGAGTTGCTAAACGCCTGTGTGTCTTACACAAAGCTGTCAGGTTACCGTTACACCCACAGCTCAGACCTCTAGCATGACTTGTTTGTTTCCTGGTCATGCAAATCTCACAAATGCTCTTTATGCTGTAAATGCTCGAATGCTTTTCAGTGGAGGAAAGTGGCGCAAAAAAAAAGTATTATTGGCTACTCCACTTTAGTTTATAATGGACTAATGACCCCCACTGTATTGCATGGATGTCCCAAAATGTGATTATTTCAGAGAGACAGTACATCCCAGTGGGTTTCTCATAGGAGGTGTTTGGTAACTGAGTCCACCAGCTGCAATGATATGCTGTAGTGTTGTAGAGCTACAATGCATCCATAACTTTTTCTGAATGCTAACTGTGATGCTGGCGATTAATTGAAAATTGTGTTGATTTAAATAATAATAATAAAAAAAAAAAAAGCTGCAAAACTTTTTCTGTATGGCCTCAAGTTGTTGAACAGTTTTTTTTTTTTTTCAATATTTCATTGGTATGTACACCTTTTGAAAGCCTGTGCTCAAAAAGTACCACCTGGTATGGCACTTATCTCAAGTACCTCGTAACACTGATCTAGTTAAAGGAAACCTTAAAGTGTAACTGTCAGGCATTAAATCAAAAATCAATTCTTTATTTTACCTGACTCTTATTTGGTACACACAAAGGAAGTTGCAGAGCATGCTGGGTTATCCTTTTTTGCTTCTCTACTTTCCACTCAGACTTAATTAATTCAGCCTGATTGGCTGAAGCCTCTTTCCCTCCTGTTTTCCCCTCGCACACCTCTGTTCCTCTCTGATTAGCCAATATTTCTCATGCTAAGACAATGCACTTTCTACAGCGAAGGGTGGGCTATGCATACACAATCAAGCAGAGGAGAGTAAGGGAGGAAATAACATCAGGATTGGCTTCAAAATGGCCACAGTTAAAATGGGAAATGCTAAGAAGATTTAATTGGTGGGCAATGTCTTGTCGCTAATCTTCCGGGGGTCGCGCTCAGCGACGGAGGACAGCAGAACAGAGAGGGAAGCCTCAATAGGATCCCGAGGCTTCCCTCTCTTTAGACAAGTATCTGATTTTGTCGGGTACACTTTTTAAAGGGAAACCGTAACCAAGAATTGAACTTCGTCCCAATCAGTAGCTGATGCCCCCTTTCCAATGAGAAATCTTTTGCTTTTCACAGATCATCAGGAGGCTCTGTATGGCTGATAATGTGGTGAAACCCCTCCCACAGTGTGGTGTCAGGACCATGATGCTAATATCACACTGTAGAAGGCTTGTTGTGGGAAATAACAGCTGTTTCCAACTGCCAAAAAAGCATGCAGCATCTCCTTCCACTGACATCACCTGCCAGCAGTAAAAAATGTCACCATGTGTTCAATGTCTGAATGTAAATCAGGGAGAAGGAAGATTTTAAATCATTTATACATTATTGTAAAAATGAAGTACTTTTATTACATTATTTTCCCTGGAGTCCCTCTTTAAGCTCCGTTTTCGTGTTGGGTCAGCACGCTCATGACTCGCACCTCCATCGCGCTGAACATGGATCTGTTGTCCTCACCTTGGTTTTCAGGCTCTCTGTTCCCCAGCCAGACAGTCTTCCTTTACACCTTATCAATAAAATGCTTTTTAAGCCACCAGCAAGCAAGAAAATGCTCAATTTTGACAGTATTTTTTAATTTACAGTATTTTTCGGCGTATAAGATGCACCTAGGTTTACAGGGCAAAGAAATTGGAAAAATATTGTGCTAAACTTGGTGCGTCCATAGTCCAGGAGCATCGTGTAC
Organism: Hyperolius riggenbachi; assembly: GCF_040937935.1. Classification (NCBI taxonomy): domain Eukaryota; kingdom Metazoa; phylum Chordata; class Amphibia; order Anura; family Hyperoliidae; genus Hyperolius; species Hyperolius riggenbachi. The sequence goes on along the minus strand of NC_090654.1, from coordinate 75,197,113 downwards.
ACGTTCTCCCCAATTGTGGCCCCTTCTGTCCCCAGTTATGCCTCCTGTGTATCTCCCCCATGTAGCCTGCTCTGCCCCATGTGTATGTAGAAGCAGCAGCTTGGCTCACCTCAACGGCTCCAGCAGCGAATACAGGCCTCTCGTCTTTCACTGCTGCCCTAGTGACGACTTCTGATTGCGTCATTAGCAGAAGCTGTTGCTAGGGGAGCAGTGAAGAGAGGTCTGTGTTCACAGCTGGAGTTGCTGATGAGGTGTGTCAAGCTGTCGCTTATCCTACTTACACGCGGGGGCAGAACAGGCTACGGGGGGCTTCAATACAGGTAGTCCCCAACGGGTTCATATCGGCAGGCGATCATAAGTCGGAGATTACCTGTATGCGGCATATAGGATGCTGGGAACTTTTTCTCCAGAATTTTGACGGAGAAATTTTTTTTTAGATGTTGAAAAATACGGTAATTTTAAGTACTTTTTTAATTGCAGAGCACTGAAAAGTTATTTTAAACAGAAGGATGAACAATTATCTCCTATGAGAGAACTTGAATTGGATAAGGCCCTTACATTTACCTGTATGTTGTTGGAACTGTGTGGTTGTGCCACCTTATAATATTCATTGCAGCACTAATGTGTGGAACATAATGTAGGATTTCAGAGAAATGCAGAATCTAATAACCTTTCCATAATAGACTCATTTCAGCCAGGCTGATAATAGTCTGTTTTCCTATAAACCAGAGTAGCACTTTAAAACATTCGGGCTTTTTTACATTTTCGTTTGCTTTGTTATAATGTATTAATAAACAGCAGGATAAGAAAAAGAGTGAAGAGTGAGGCTAACACAACCCACAGTTAATGCCAAAATTTATAAAAATGTATTTCTTTATTGTATCAAAAAGGCAAAACAGACACACAAACAATCAACATTAAAAATTAGCTGGGTGGCCACCCCGCGACCATGCCGGTACCTTCACACTCCTACTAGCACAATAGGTTCTGAATCCCTGGATCCAAATACAAAAAGCAAAGATCAAAACCAAAAACAGGATTCCGGTTATCTTGAAAGGGACCGACTGGATAGACCCATAAGCACTGTGTTCACAGATATAGTTCCAAACATCAGCTGTATTGAACGGTGCTGGCTGCCAGCTTAACCGATAAATGGTAATAAGTAAGGTGCTGAATCGTTCATTCAAGCTAACTGGGTAATGTCTTTCAATAATGCACATAAACAAGCGGCATAGCCATCAGGAGCGTATAAGCAGTAGTGCAAGCCAGTAAGCCGTCAGAAGCGCATAAACAGCGGTGCAAACCAGAAAGGCAGCTTTCCATGCAAGATGTCAGTTTTTTCTTACCATCCGGATGTCATTCATAATGGCTATATACAACCTTGTTGTCTCAGGTGATTCAACCAGATCCGTGGTGGTACTGATCTCCTGTATCCAGGGTGCAGGATGCCGGTCACTGTAGCTATTGCATAGAGGGTCTTGGAGTTGGTATCAACCAGATTGGTCCTCCAAAGGAGAGTCTCTCCAGCCTCAGGTAATCATGCGGTTGGATGCATGGGCGTGTTGCCGCTCGAAATCCCACAGTGTGCGGTATGACTCGGCAGGTTAGCGGGGGCACAGCGTCCAGCTAATAAGCCACGCCAGGTCCACCTGACATGTTTCGCTGGTAAGCGACCAGCTTTCTCAAAGGAAGCGTGGTGAATGGCCCCATGTAGCGGCAGGAGCCTTTTGAAGGATGCCGCCGAAGCGGCGGAAGTGCGTCAGCTCCCAGCGGCCACCACGTCCGCCGCACGTCAGCCGGAAGCAGGAAGACAAACCACCTGCGCTCCAGATGACGCACAGAGAGACGAGCAGGTACTATGCCCCACCTGCAAACCACCGCGCGTGGAACGCAGGATACTAACGCTGCGTCCACCGCGGAGGAGAGGGGGGAGAGCAACAGGAGCGCACATCAATAAGGATATGAGAAGGAAAATGCAGAGTTAAAATGAAGTTCAGCCTGAAAACATATTTGCTCAGAACTATTACAGAAACTAAGTCAAATAGGTATGTGGCCCAGATATCCCTTCAACTAAATCGTGAATTTAACAGTAGAGTATAGCCACAAACATTGGCCATACTAGAGCAACCTGAAATACATTGTACGGTGCCCATATAGATAAGAAGAGGATGGGGGGTCCCTAGATATAGGTCACCCCCAACCCAAACCTTCATCAACGGCTCAAGGCTACAATAAGAATATATATGCAGCCGGAGAGTAAAGGGAATGCATGAAAGAAGCGGTAGGGTACCAACAGATAAAGACCGGCATGGAGGGTACCCACAGTCACACAGGTCATCAGAGTGGTAAGAACGGCGAAAAGCCAAAAGGCTCATTGAGTCCCGGAGGCTCAGTCGCCGCCAACTCGTAAATCCACCTGGTCTCCCTCTGCAATAGAAGACGATCCAAGTTACCACCGCGTATTGAACCGTGTATACGGTCCAGACCAACAAAGCGAATCTGATCATGTCTGCCACCATGCATGGTCCTGAAATGGCGAGCCACCGGAGTCAATACAGACAGGTCAATTTGGCTGTTGTCTTTATTTTTCTTTTTTCCCCGGATACTTGTGATATGCTCACCGATCCTGGACCGAAACTCCCGTTTGATCTTTCCTACATAGAAAGCTCCACAGGGACAAATCAATAAGTAGACGACCAGTGTGGTCTCACAATTTACAAAGTGTGCCAAAGACCATTGTCTGCCATCCGGCAGCTCCACATCTCTTCCCACCTTCACATAGCGGCAAACAGAGCAGCCTCCGCAGGTGTAAGTTCCTGTAACACGGCAATGCCCCAAACCTGCACCTAATCCCTGGAAGTGACTCCTAACTAGGAGATCACCCAGGGAAGGGGCCCTACGAAAGGACAAAGCAGGTCTGGGTGGCATCAGAGGGCCGATAAGGGGGTCATTCTGTAGAATGTACCAGTGTCGTTGCAGGGCATGTGTAATCTTCGAATGTTCAGCACAGAACCGTGTAACAAACCGCGGTGAGTCATTGGACTGAGCCCGGGTGGATGGTTTACTTATCAGGGAGTCTCTGCCACTACAACGCTCACGTTCATAGGCTTTTCTCAGACATCTATCCCCATAACCTCTTGCTCTGAATCTGGAACGTAGTTCCTTGGCCTCCCGCTGGAAGGTCTCATCCCCTGAACAGTTCCGTCTAATGCGGAGATACTGGCCCGTGGGGATGCCCTTTACTGTATGGCGGGGATGAAAACTATCTGCCCTGAGCAGGGAATTCGTGGCCGTGACCTTCCTATAGAGGGAGGTTATTCTACCAGAATCATCCACCGAAATTAGTAAATCCAGAAAGGGGATGCTCGTTCCTGAAAATTCAGAGGTGAAACGGAGGTTACGGTCATTGATGTTGAGAATCTGAATAAATTTCCTTAGATGGGGCATGGTACCTGACCATAAAATGAGGATGTCGTCTATGTACCGGTGCCACGATAGTATATGGCACAGGTACACGGAGAGGGCCTCATTGGAGAAAATCCTCCTTTCCCACTCCCCCAGGTACAGGTTAGCGTATGACGGGGCACACGTAGTGCCCATCGCCGCGCCCTGCACCTGGAGGTAGTGGTTACCCTCAAAAACAAAATAGTTGTTCGTTAGCAGAAACTCCAAGATTGAGGACAAAAACATACTGTGAGGTATGCATTGTACACTTAAAAAAGTTTCAACGGCCTGTACACCCTTGTCGTGCGGGATGACCAAGATTGTACCCACTGGTACTTGTAAGTCATTCAAAATTTGTAAGAGATGCGATGTATCTCTAATATAGGATGGCAGTGCTTGAACGTGGGGTTGCAGATGTTTGTCCAAATATATACTGATTCATTCAGTTAGAGAACCACAACCCGAGACAATAGGGCGTCCCGGTGGTTTCTCCAATCTCTTATGGACCTTGGGCAACGCATAAAAGGTCGGTAAGACCGGATCTTTGACCTTAAGATAAATCGCTGTTTGTGCATCTATAACCCCACGCTCCGCTGCATCATCAATCTGAAAAAGAATTGATTGACATCGTGAGACCCTCGATGGGGAGGCCCGCACATAACACTCCCGCTTCCCAAGAATGTCCATACACATGTCCCTGTACGCTGACACTGTCATCACTACAACATTTCCACCCTTATCAGAGGATTTAATAATAACAAGAGTTTTGATTTTTCAAGAACTCGAGGGCCGAGCGTTCTTCAATAGTTAGGTTTGATTCAATGGTGGGTTGTTGACGCCTTGCTCCCATGGAGGTGAACTCCTCCTCGACCACTGATATAAAAGTTTTCAAGCTGGGATTCATAGAGAACGGTGGAAAGAAGGTCGACCTATTGCGTAAACCAAGTTCAAGTAAAGTAGGTGGGTGGTACCTAACCATAGGGGCCCCCGCCTCTAATGGTTCACATGATGATGACTGTGAGTCATTTGATTCCAGATGGAGACTTTCCAAAGCCTCCAATGCTCTCAAGTCCTCCTCTGTCCACCGTTCACCGTTCACCACCATTTGTTATAATGTATTTTGCATTGTTCTAAGCCTGCTGAACATGTGAACCAGCAGCTGAATATCTGCTCATGTTGTCCGTGAGATTCTTTGTCTTCGGTCAGAAAGCGAATCCTCCAGCGTTCCTCTTTGTTGTGGTTTTGTACGCACGATAACATTACTTTTGTAACATTTAATTTGTGAAATAAGTGGCAATACCGGCAGGAAACATCATAAATAAATCTCATTAACTTTCCAGCCGCTATGCAAGCGGTATTTGAAAATCAAAAACGTATGGTCCAATTGCCATAGGTGAGCTACCGGTGGGACCTACAAGCCTGTCTTACTGACTTTAGTGTTAGCATGTTTCCAAGCTACTTATTACAACTGAACGAACAATAACTCTTAAAAGAAATGTTGAGCAAAAAAAAACCTCCCCTGCTCTACTTACCCGGGCTTCCTCCAGCCCCTTGCAGCTGACATGTCTCACGCCGCAGCTCCGTTCTCAGCCCCTGGCCCGGGGACCCTGCCGGTGCAGATGCCGACCTCCAGGTCATCCTCTACTGCAGTGTTTCTCAACTTTTTTTGACCCAAGTACCCTCTATCACAATTCAGTTCCAGCCGAGTACCCCTGAATTCAGATCAATGTACTTTGATGAAATTTAGTGTGATCATGTGCTATTTAAAAAACGTAACCCCCAAAAAATAAAACAAATAAAAACTGACACTTACCTGGGGCTTCTATCGGCCCCCTGCAGCTGTCATGTCCTGCGCCGTCCTTTTCCGATCTTCTGTTCCCCGCCGCCAGACCCGGTCTAATCAGGCAACTAATTAGACTGCGGCTGCATGTGTGCTTGCTCCTCTTGCAAGTCATCGGGAGCTTACTGCGCAGGCACAGTACAAGAAAACTTCGTACTGCACCAGCGCAGTAAGCTCCCGATGACGTGCACGGGAGCGAGCACTATTCGTCTGGTTAGACTAATATTAGACAGGGACCAGCGGTGGGGAACGAAGCATCGGAGGAGGGTGGCATGGGACATTACAGCTGCAGGGGACGGATAGAAGTCCCCCCAGGTAAGTGTCAGTTCTTGTTTATTTAGCCCTACCATAGAACCCCTTTTAAGCTGCCCCTTAGTACTGTGCAGCCAGAAGCACTTCTGTATACACTGTGCTTAGAGTGCAGGTGCTGCAGTAATGAATTAAACTGTACCTGGTGGGATATATGCTCTGCCCAGCTGGATCCTGGGCTTGTTTCTCCTTCACAAGTTCACCCCCAGCATGAATCCTTCCTCTTATCTGTCTATTAGAGACAGATCTACGGAATCATTGTGCTCGGTCAGATGTCTTTTGCCATTTGCAGACAGCGCGGGGCTGTGACATGTCTCTGCCTCCCCTCCCCCTCACAGGCTGCTCACTGCTCGCTCCTTTCCTTTGATTCCTTTGAGAAAGTTTATAGCCCCCGAATTGCTGCAGTTACCAGCCCAGCTACCACAGTAAGAAACTAAAGACCCCCGTTCATTGTGCAGACTAAGCAGCTCTAAACTTACTCTGTGCTAGGAGGGCAGCTCCGCAGAAGCAGAGTCTGAGCTGCGCTATGTCTGATTGTGCTGCTGCTTACAAGACGAGGAAGTGATGTGTGCGCATGTCAGGGCAGCACAATCTGACATTACACAGGCACAGTTTCCGTGCAGAGCGCGGCTGGCAGACCACACAAGTGGATATCAGTAAGCCAGCACAGCTGTGCTGCGTACCCCTGACTGTGGTCTTGCGTACCCCCTGGGGTACGCGAACCACGTGTTGAGAACCTCTGCTCTACTGCACCTGCGCTGCTGTCAATCAAGTCTACGTTGCCCGGGAAAGTACTGTGCAGGTGCAGTAGTCTGCACAGGCAGGGACCCCGGGCCGGCGGCTGAGAGCGAAGATGCGGCGTGGGACAGGTCAGCTGGAATTGGCTAGAGGAAGCCCTGGGTAAGTAGAGCGGGGGGAATTTTTTTTTTTTTTTTTTTTTTTTGCATCACATTTCCTTTAAATTTAAAGAAGTGTACTCAGGTAAAAGCTCATTAAAGCGGTTTAACACCCAGCATTACAACTTTGCTTTAAAAGATTGCTTACAGCTTACAAACTATTATGTAAGATTTTTTTTTTTTTTAAGCAGAAATTCACTGAATGGGTTAAACATGACATTTTAGTGTTGGATTTAACTAGGAATCTGCATCCTTATCTTTTAGTTACAAATGTATCTTTATTTGGAATACAAATAGACCTTTGAAAAGCCTGCTGGGGAAGCCCTCTTTGTTCTCTCAGAGCAGTGTTTGTTTGTTACATTGTAGATAGATACATTTGTAACTAAACAAGCAAGCACGGAGGAGGATTTCTAGCTAAATGCAGCACTAAAATGTCATGTTTAATCCATTCAGTGAATTTCTGCTAAAAAAAAAATCTGGCATAATAGTTTATAAGCTGTAAGCAATCTTTTAAAGCAAAGTTGAAATGCTGGGTGTTAGACCACTTTAAATGCACAATTGTTCCTATATCTCTGGAAACTTTGGTGATTATTAGTGCTGACTTGCATATCATCCTGTTCCTTGTTGCTCCGTAAGTGGGAGGAGCTCTCACAAGAGCCCGAGCAAGTTCCTTAAAGTGAGGAAACTCTCTTCAGGTTTGATGCTTGCCTATTAGAGGGAAGGCTCTGGATATCATAGAGCATTCCTTGTCCTCAGTCTGTCACCTTGTTCCAGCTTTGTCTCCCTGTTGCGTTATTCATACTGCCACTCCTCGGGTGGCCTTCGAAAGTATGAGTCAGAGAGTACTTCTGAAGACCAGTGCATCTGTACTGTGCAGGCTCTAGTCCTGCATCGCGCATGTGCAACATGGATGTGGCCATCTGGGTGCTTCTAAAGGCTGCCCATGGAGGATCAAAGACACTTAACTGGTCAGACCAAAGACCGTGAAGGCTTTGATATCCAGAGCCTTTCCTCTGCATAGGCATGTTTCCTTGCTTCAAGTTTGCTGCATTAGTATTGCTATGAATATAATACAAGAACATTTGTAAAGCCCCTTTCTCCTATAGGACTCGCTGTCTCAGATCAATGCAGGGTGGACTGTTACAGAGGGCATAGTCTGGTGTCTATAAATGTCAGACTAAATGGGTGGCGTCTCAGTTTAGACATAAATGCTCCCAGGGATGGAGATGTCCTGATTGGGTGTGGCAGGGAGTTCCAAAGTGTAGGGGCAGCATGACAGAAGGCTCTGTCTCCAATGTATTTGTATAGCATCGAAAAAACTGCAGTGCTTTACAACGTGTATATATACAGTAGTCAGTCTGTTATAGGAGTTCGCAATCACATCCCTGCCTCCACAGTGCTATGTCTGTATTATAAACTAGAGTGATCTAGAATGGCATTCTACACTAGATTTGAACCAGGGACTCTTAACGCTGTAAGGCAAGAGGAATGCTGACCACTACGTCACCGTGGTGTCATACCATGCAGATTGGCCTAGCACTCAATTTACTATGAAATAGGTGGATTTTTTCTGAGCCTTACGATTTCTTCTAGTGTGAGGATAAATCTGTAGTACAAGCTTGTATATGATCTTAATCATGAGCCACTAATTCTACCACAAATGTCTAATTTCCGCCTCCTTTTTTTTTTTTTTTTTTTTTTTTTCTCCCCTCTTCTGTCAGTGATGACCTCTTCTCCCTGGATTACTGCCCTGGGAAGACACTTGTGGTTGGAGCCTCCTATGTGGCATTGGAGTGTGCCGGCTTTCTTGCTGGTATAGGATTGGATGTGACCGTCATGGTGCGATCTATATTCCTCCGCGGCTTTGACCAGGAAATGGCAGAAAAGGCTGGAGCATACATGGAAACCCATGGCGTGAAGTTCATCAAGAAATTTGTACCGACTTTGGTAAGAGTTATTACGGAAGTGCCATAGTCTATAAAAATGTTGGCAATTAATGTCACTCAGTGTTCAGTTTTAATATCTTGGGCCAGAGTGTGACCACCCTTCAGATTTTTTTTTCATAACCTGCAAAGTGTTCTAGGCATAGTGGAATAGCAAAATGCATTCAAATCAATGGCGTAACAATGGCTCCTACGGTAGCCTTCCTCTTTTCCTCCTCGCCACGGCAGAGCAGTGTAATTATCTGCTCCAGCGCTGCGTAGGTTCACCACTTGTTCCTGGCAGCTGCACACTCTGTTCAGCATTCCCGGCTCCTAAGCACATGACATACCAGGAAATGGAGGACAACAGCATAGTGTGTGGGGTAGGCATAAACGATTTTAGGAAAAGATTGAATTGCACGATATCTGTCAAATTGTGTACAAGCTGTGCACAGCGGGAGAAGGACTCCGCTGAACTGCTGCTACTGCACAGCAGGAGGGCGCAGGTCCGCAAATATAGTCAAAAACCGCCATTGTGGCGTTCACGGAATCGTCACTTCCATTATTGCGATTTTGATACAAAACCGATAAATTGTTCTGGGAAGGGGAGAAGACCCGAGACAGTGCTGAAGCAGGTAAATCTGTCATGGCCATAACCGTTTGGCTTGGGGGGCCCGAGAGGGGGTTGTTTATGCCCCCGATTTCAAATGTTCCAGGCTTTACCACATGGGGAAGGATTTGCATACTGTTGAAAAGGAAGTCCTTGTAAGTTGGTTATAATACATTTCATGCAAAAGCCATTGCTTTCAGGATTAATGGTGTAACTTGCCCCCACAGGTGGAACAACTGGAGGCTGGGACTCCTGGACGGATCAGAGTTGTTGCAAAGTCCACAGAAACTGATGCTGTCATTGAAGGGGAATACAATACTGTAAGTGATTTGCACCTGGCATAGGTTAGACGCTGTCATCAATACTGTTACCGTCTCTTGTTTTCTAAAAATGTATTTGTTGGGTGGGTTTGGTTTCTTGTAGGTTCTGGTTGCGGTGGGCAGAGACTCCTGCACCAAGAATATCGGCTTGGAGAAGATTGGTGTGAAATTGAATCAGAGGTGAGGCTCACACTTTCCTCAGGGGTATCAATGGGCAGTTATGTTTTTTTTTCAACAGTTTATATCTTATTAAAATCTTTATGCAACAAAATTCATACAGATGACATTCTAATTTGAGTTGTAACCATTGCACTCATTGTGAAAAGCATTCTGGACCTTATGTGCCAGGGTCCACTTGGAGCCATGGCTCTCGTTGTGGTGCGAAGACAAAACCCTGAAACGCTAAGCCGTGCCATGCAAGGTTTAGAAATTTTCACCATGCCCTTCCGATTTGGAACGCAGTGTCGTCTGGATGACACTTCATTGAACAGTTTTGCAGGGAAACGATGCAAATCTGTTTATAGTGGAAGCAGGCCTTTTAAATGGGAAATCCTTGCACTACCTGCATGACTGGAGGAAACCTCTCCTCTACAGAGTCAAGAATCGAGATAAAGGTGGCCACTTGGCAGCCGAATGACCAACCGACTTGATTATTATAATCTGATTCAGATAAAAATCTGTGCCGCCAAGTGCATGCCTGATTGACGAGGCTACTAATTTTGGGCCAAAATTGGTTGCGTTGATCGAACATGCTGCAAGATGTAGGCCTGATTTGCGTAATCGTGTGCGTGACAGTGACAGCAAGTGGTATTGGGACGAATGCGATGAGACCTCCGCTGTTATCCCTAATGTGTAGTGTCTCACTGGTGTCCACTGCACTATACATCACCTGTCCATTACTGCCGCTTGTCCCCTGCTGGCTCCGGGTGCAATCCCTGCTCCATACTAGAGTTGGGACGAACGGTTCGCCTGCGAACGGTTCCATGCGAACTTCAGTGGTTCGCGTTCGCGTCCCGCAGGCGAACCTTTGCGGAAGTTCGGTTCGCCCCATAATGCACATGGAGGGTCAACTTTGACCCTCTACATCACAGTCAGCAGGCCCAGTGTAGCCAATTAGGCTACACTAGCCCCTGGAGCCCCACCCCCCTTATATAAGGCAGGCAGCGGCGGCCATTACGGTCACTCGTGTGCTGCCTGCGTTAGTGAGAGTAGGGCGAGCTGCTGCAGACTGTCTCTCAGGGAAAGATTAGTTAGGCTTAACTTGTTCCTGTCTGGCTGCATACCTGTTCTGTGAACCCACCACTGCATACCTGTGCTGTGAACCCACCACTGCATACCTGTGCTGTGAACCCACCACTGCATACCTGTGCTGTGAACCCACCACTGCATACCTGTGCTGTGAACCCACCACTGCATACCTGTGCTGTGAACCCACCACTGCATACCTGTGCTGTGAACCCACCACTGCATACCTGTGCTGTGAACCCACCACTGCATACCTGTGCTGTGAACCCACCACTGCATACCTGTGCTGTGAACCCACCACTGCATACCTGTGCTGTGAACCCGCCACTGCATACCTGTGCAGTGAACCCGCCACTGCATACCTGTTCAGTGAACCCACCACTGCATACCTGTTCAGTGAACCCACCACTGCATACCTGTGCTGTGAACCCACCACTGCATACCTGTGCTGTGAACCCACCACTGCATACCTGTGCTGTGAACCCACCACTGCATACCTGTGCTGTGAACCCACCACTGCATACCTGTGCTGTGAACCCACCACTGCATACCTGTGCTGTGAACCCACCACTGCATACCTGTGCTGTGAACCCACCACTGCATACCTGTGCTGTGAACCCACCACTGCATACCTGTGCTGTGAACCCACCACTGCATACCTGTGCTGTGAACCCACCACTGCATACCTGTGCTGTGAACCCACCACTGCATACCTGTGCTGTGAACCCACCACTGCATACCTGTGCTGTGAACCCACCACTGCATACCTGTGCTGTGAAGCCACCACTGCATACCTGTGCTGTGAAGCCACCACTGCATACCTGTTCTGTGAACCCGCCACTGTATACCTGTTCTGTTCAGTGAACCCGCCACTGCATACCTGTTCTGTTCAGTGGACCCGCCACTGTATACCTGTGCTGTGAACCCACCACTGCATCCCTGTGCTGTGAACCCACCACTGCATACCTGTTCTGTGAACCCACCACTGCATACCTGTTCAGTGAACCCACCACTGCATACCTGTTCTGTTCAGTGGACCCGCCACTGTATACCTGATTGATGTATACACATGCAAGATGTTTTAAAGCACTTTAGGCCTGTCATTTAGCATTCAATGTGATTTCTGCCCTAAAAACGCTGCTTTGCGTCAAATCCAGATTTTTCCCGGGGACTTTTGGCATGTATCCCACTCCGCCATGCCCCCCTCCAGGTGTTAGACCCCTTGAAACATCTTTTCCATCACTTTTGTGGCCAGCATAATTATTTTTTTTTTTTTCAAAGTTCGCATCCCCATTGAAGTCTATTGCGGTTCGCAAACTTTAACGCGAACCGAACCTTCCGCGGAAGTTCGCGAACCAGGTTCGTGAACCTAAAATCGGAGGTTCGGCCCAACTATGGAGTCCATACACGCGACCCACATAGTTGCTCAGTAACGTGATGTCACACGCGCCCACACGTACTCCGGCAGCCACGTGGGAGAGAGATTTGTCTCTTGGTCGAATCGCTAGATGTATGGCTACCTTAAAGTGGACCCAAACCAAACATTTTTCAATTCAAAATATTTAGTTGCACCACTCTGACACATACAAAGATAAATAAACACTCCTTCAAGCCTATGAGCATTTCAGTGCATGCTTTTCACTCTTCCCTTTTCATAACTAGGGTTATACAGGTGGCAGCCATTAGCAATTCCTCCATTGCTGGACACTACCTACTCCAGCATTTTGCCGGATTCTGTCCTGGCAATTTGAAAGGAAAGGAGGGGTTCCTCCAATAAATGTAAAATATTTTATATTTGTCATCATGTAGCTGAAAAAGGGCTGCTATTTATTATTATAATTTAGAAAATACATTTTATTTCTGAAATCTTGTATTTTTAATTTGGGTCCACTTTAAGAGTCCTGTTTGGTATATTTTTTTTTTCCTCAGATAAGATTGTGTTCCTCTACCTATATAGTAATGTTATCCCAAAGCAGCGGTTTTATGAGCTTTAGAATACTTCCTCATTACCACTTACTGGCAGAAAGTGGATGTAAACATGCATTGTTTATAATGTGGTGCTGCCCCCAACCCCGGTTTACCATTTCCATGGGAGGGGTTGAGTAGACTTGTCCTCTGTTGCTCTTCCCCAAAAACATGCTTGGCCCACTTGCTCCCTTGGCCTTGGATTACTGTAGAGGGCAGAGCAGAATTGTCAGAACAGCCTGGCATTCCAGGCCTTAACATTTCCATGGTTTGTAATGATTCTCCAAATAGGGGTCAATCACCACTTGTAACTTTTTGACTTTATTATGCTTTTATTGGTACTTAAAACAGGATTACAAAAAGAAGTGACTTTCTATCGTCCTATTATTATTATTTTTATTACTAGAAATGGAAAAATTCCAGTAAATGATGAGGAGCAGACCAATGTGCCTTATGTGTATGCCATCGGGGACATCCTGGAGGGAAAGTTGGAGCTGACCCCAGTGGCGATCCAGGCTGGCCGCCTTCTTGCCAGGAGACTGTATGGCGACTCCAATCTGAAGGTATGGGTAATGTGCAACTATGGGGGTGCATGTGGTTCGTACGTCTGATATGTAGTATCCTACAACAACTTCCAAGACAGTACCTGCTCTGCCACACACAGTAGGGTATTCCCAACAAATTCAGCAGATGCTCAGTATCTCTGTGTAAGGAACCCTGTGGATTCGCATGCCTCTCACAGTAATGACTTCATTTAAGGGCTTCCTGAAATGGATAATAGAATCTGGAATGTGCTTTTTCAGGTTCCCGGAATGCAAAGATGGACAATGCTGGACTTGGACGGGAAGGCGAGTCCCGCAGGGGGGGGTGGGGGGGGTTTCGGGGCTTGGCACTCCACACAGCTTAGAGGCAAGGCACAAAGGCATTGAAGAGAATAAACGGGCATAGGTGGACACTGGATGCAAAGGGGGGAGGGACATAGGCGGCACAGGAGATGGAGGGGGAACACTATTCCGTCTTGAGAATGGATTCAGGTTAAGAACAAGCCTACAAGTCCCTCTCTTGTTCATTAACTACAGCGCATAAATGTACAGCACTTAAATGTCATTGCAATCTAATCCTTGGAAGCATAAGATCAACTTAGAGGTTCAGTGAGACTAGAGGCTCTAATGTTGAAATGATTGTGTGTTGTTTTTTTTTGTTTTGTTTTGTTCTAGTTCCACTTTAACCCTTTCTGGACCAGCACCCTCTGCCCCCTTAAGGACCAGATGGTGCTGGTCCAGCAAACCGCCGCTTCCCGACGAATCACCGCAAGTTACCGTCGCTCCCGCCGTACACGCCGCTCTGTCCCCGCCGCAGGTTGCTCTCTCTGCCGTCGCTATGACGGCAGAGCGCTGTGCGCCGGTCAGGAGCTGCTTTCATTGGCTCCTGACCCTATCATTCTATGTAAGACAATGGGAACGGCTTACAGGAATGACAGGGCCAGGAGCCAATGAAAACGGCTCCTGCCCGGCTCACAGTGCTCTGCCGTCATAGAGGCGGCAGGGCATCACATTGCGGCGGGGGCAGAGCGGACCGAGCGAAGCGGATGGGCTGGGGCGCGCGGTCAATGGGACGTAGAGTTTACGTCCGGTCAGAACCACAGCGCCCCCTGCCCGACGTAGATTCATACTCGCTTGGTCCGCAGGTAGTTAAGGTGTAATTTCACATGTATTTTGGCAGAAAGAAATGTGCATAGACCGACCAATGTATTTTTTGTAGCAAAATTAATAAAATCTCTCTGTGCATCAAATCACTCATGGAGGAAATGGTGGACTGGAATAAGGCTTGTAAAGTTAAACTTGATAACTTGTGATTAAAAAAAAAAAAAAAAAAAGTTAAGAAATCGAAGACAAATTTTATTTATGGGATTTTAAAATGATCTGAGATCTGTAAATTTGGTGACTGTGAAATTACATTTTGCACATTTTGTAAAAGTTGAACTTGCACTTCTTTCTGTAGTGTGATTACATCAATGTTCCTACAACTGTGTTTACTCCCATGGAGTACGGCTGCTGTGGATATCCGGAGGAGAAAGCTATTGAGGTCTTCGGTGAAGACACTCTGGAGGCAAGTTTGATTTCATTGTCCAGCTCTCCCTGTGTGCTGTTTTGCGGGGTCTGCGGCTTTTGGGTGTTTTTTTTTTTTTTTTTTTTTTTTTTAAAGATTTATTATGCAGCTTGTTTTTGTGTATTTTTTCCAATGAAGCGCCACTGAAACTTTAATGTACTCACAAATCACAATTAGCAGCTGATTATGGGAAATGTTTCAGCGTGGTAACAGCGTGTTATCAGTTGGGTGAGCACAGGCACAGTATGGCATGAAGTTTCAGTAGTGGGGCTGAGTACTGTTTCTAGATGGCATAGCCATGAGTGGCAGGGTTAGCATTGGGCGTTAGTGGCAGCGTGAGCATTAGGTGTTGGTGGCAGCATGAGCATTGGGCGTTGGTTGCAGGGTGTCAGGATGAGCGTTGGGTGTTGGTGGCAGCGTGGGTGTTGGGTGTTGGTGGCAGCGTGGGTGTTGGGCGGTGGCAGCGTGGGTGTTGGGCGGTGGCAGCGTGGGTGTTGGGCATTGGCAGTGTGGGCATTGGCAGCTTGGGGGTTGGTAGCGGGGTGAGCATTGGGCGTTGGTTGCAGGTTGGCGGACGAGCATTATACGTTGGTGACGGGGTATTGGGCGTCGGCGGCAGGGTGAGCATTGGGTGGCAGGGTAATAATATCGGGTGTCAGTGGCAGGGTGAGCTTCTATCAAATATGGTTACATGCAGATAAAGATGTACCTGTACTTCAGTCAGAGAGCACAGTTTATGCTTCGTAAGTGCTCTGCTTTTCTTGGAAAATAACATGAGTTGGTCTTGTGTCTCCAGGTGTACCACACTCTGTTCTGGCCCCTGGAATGGACCGTTCCTAGCCGGGACAATAATCAGTGCTTTGCTAAGATAATCTGCAATAGACTTGATAACGTAAGTATCCACATCCTAGTTAAAGCAGAGATGTCACAAATTAAAACTTAGATTTTGTTTCCCACACTGCCTTTTCTCATTTTCAAATGAATAAAAAAAAAAGAAAGAAAATTGACAATTTAGTATTGGGGCAAGCAAACCTTGTTTTGTTCATGAATTGTCTGTTTCAACAATACCATTGCCCATCTAGAAAAATATAATTTCCCAAAAATGGACTGAAAACTAGAATTGTCACATCTGTAAAGCCTGCCTGGCAGAGGTGCCCAATAAACAATGTTTAATTTTCTCTTAGGACCGGGTCATTGGATTCCATATTTTGGGTCCTAATGCCGGTGAGATCACTCAGGGCTTTGCTGCAGCGATGAAGTGTGGGCTAACCAAAGAAAAGCTGGATGAAACCATCGGAATCCATCCAACCTGCGCAGAGGTGAGTAACCACAGGATAGGTATAGCAGCATTCCTTGCGTCTTATCCGATATGCTGCCAAGTGTATTCTTAGTTGCTTTTGTGCAAATTTTCCTTGCTTCTGAGATTTGCCAGTGTGCTAAATGGAAACATATGCTGTAAATTGTCAGATGTAATAATTAGCTGAGATGGAGCAATTTTCAGGAATCGCTGCTTGTTTCATTTCCACTGCTGAAGCGTAACCACCTGTGACTCATAAAAAAGGCAACAAATGGCTGTTTTATTATCCAGCTGGACGAATCTTACTTTTTCTCCCGGGTGGTTTGTGCTGAAAAGATTGCCTGCTTTTGCTTTGGTCTGTCATGAAGAGGAAAGCTTTTCAGTATGCATTTATTACTTCAAGGGAACCCGAGGTGAGAGTGATAAGAAGGCTGCCATATATCTTTCCTTGTAAAAATGCCAGTTGCCTGGCAGTCCAGTTAATCTTCTGGCATACGTAGTGTCTGAGTCAAAACCCTGGAACAAACACATGACTAATCCAATAAATCCTGAGTCAGAGTACCTGATCCATGGCTAAAAGTATTAGAGGCACAGGATCCGGACTGCCAGGCAACTGGGATTGTTAAAAAGGTAAATATGGCAGCCTCCATATCCCTTTCACTTCAGGTTCCCTTTTGAAGGTAGCTTGTAGTGAGTTAAAAACACTAACCCACATATGCTCACTCTACAAGCAGCGAATGCTGCCACCTGTAGGTGCGGCTGCCACCTGTAGATGAAGCAAAAGGATGTGATATACCGCCACCAAGGGTGAACAATATAATACACAAATGTAGGTAAACATGCAAAAACAGAATAAAGTTCTCCAACAATCTGGTTAAAAATGGAGATAGTGGTGGACTTGCCTCCAGGAGTGTGACACAGATGGTCAATTTCAGGTAGTTGGCAGTAGCTACTTCCATGCTCTTCTCATTTCAAGTTTCATTAAAAGGATGTTTGTATTTTTAAACATAAATACAGCTACACCTCTGCAGTTCCTCTTAAATAGACTCTGAAGTCTCATAAAAATCATGTTTTTATATTAAAAAATCTCTTTAACATGATTGCCCTAACTAAAACGCTGCATCCCCGTGGCTGAACTCTAATTAAATCCCCCCAAACTCCCCGGGGCACATTGCGGGGAGTGCTTCCGTGAGAGGCAGAGGTTTTGACTGTAGCTCTGCCTCTGCACGCGTCTATCAGCGCGGATCGCCGCCTCCGCCCGCCCCTCTGTCTTCTTTCACTGAGAGGGGCGGGATAGAGGTGGAGATACGCGCAGATCGACATGCATGGAAGAAGAGCTGCAGCTGAAAGCTCTGCCTCCCAGGGCAGCAAAATTCACAACCAAGAAAGTAGTGGATTGGGGGGGGGAGGGGGGGGGGAGTTAGGGGGTTTTAGTTAGAGTTCAGCCGCGGGGATGTGGTGTTTTAGTTAGAGCTATCATGTTAGAGATCTTTAAAATAAAAACATGATTTTTATGAGACTTCAGAGTCTCTTTAAGGAGTACAGCTACCCTTTACGGTAACTTTTTACAGAATGTATACTTCCAGAGTAATTACGGTTTGTGAACATGAACATTTTAAGATCATTTCTGTATATATATAGTATGCTTATTTTTCTTTCTTTCTCTTTCCTTGCAGGTATTCACCACCATGGAGGTTACCAAGTCATCAGGTGGTGACATCACTCAAAAGGGCTGCTGAGGTTAAACCCTGCTGTTGCTTATCCCAGTGAATAATCTTCCAGTTGTGAGGTCAATGCGGCTAAACAGCATCCAGTGATCATAATGGAGTCCATCATAAGATCCGAAATATTTCATTTCCAGGAGTCGCAGACGAAAAAAAACGTTGACCTGTCACAAGAGGATGTTCATGGGCAATGTGTGCAACAGCAGGGTATCTGCAAACTCTGGATCTTTTTGGAGCAGCGAAATGCTGATAATGAAGTCTTTGCTCAACACCTCAATTCGAGGAGAGCTTTGACCGATGTCCATAAATTATCCAGATCACCTCAAGTTTTCTAGCTTGTTGTTCTCTCCTCTCTCCCATTTGTCCTCTTCTGTTTCCTCCACAGAATATTTTTATCTTGGTCATTGCACAGTCTGACCACCACTTGTCTGCTGCTTTTTTGACAGCCGTGTCAACAGGCCACTTCCAGCCCAATGTCTGTAAAGAGCTGCCTTTTTCATGATCTGAAATTACATTGTGTGTTATCTAGTTTGTTTTTTCCCTCGCTCTATGGTTTTATTTTTCTTCAAACAGCAGGCTTTCATGAAGAGATTTGTACACCTAGAGATTGCTGAAATTTGCTCTGTGCATAAAATCATTTTTAGCATTTTATGTCGGAGGGCAAAATGGACACTTACTGGCAAATTATTGCGAATATTCTCAGGGCTGTGAAGTTTACAGTTAAATAGCCACATAAATCTACTTTGTAGATGTTCCTGAAAGGCTTAACATCCATTAACACACAATAAAAGGTATACACAACTGGTTGTGGCCGTTTTCGCCAACTATGTTGAGAAACGTGTCTGATTGTGAAGGACTTTAATAGGTAGAGAGGGATGTTTCCATGGCAACATCCCTTCTTTAGAAGTCAGAAAGTAACACATTTTGTGTAAAATGCTTCTGATAGAAGCTCTGTTCTATGGATTCTAGGCCTCAGGCAAGCCTCTGTGTCATTGACCCCAAGATATGAAGGGGACACTTTCATGGGGTTAACGTGCCACCTAACAGAATAAAATGCATGAACTTTATTGAACATCCTTTAATGTGTTTAATCTGTGCTAATAATGAATTATTGATTTGATGGTAACTGTTGGTTAACTCGGCATATTTTGTGAGCATGGTTAACTTCTTCAGTAGTCCATGAGGGTAGAAGGTAAACGTTTTATGAATGGAGCTCTGAAGTAGTGAACCTTGTGAAATGTGTTGGAAACCCAACGTATTACTTGGGATTCCATCAATAATAAGTGTATATATCTGAATACTGAACCAGGTCTACGTTGAATTTTTGTCCACAACTCTCTTGTGTGTTTTGCTAAGATCAAAACACATTGCATGTTCTGCGATTTTGAGTATCGTAACATTTTTACATGCTGTTCAAAAAGTTATTGGATTTGAACCTGTTTTCAAAGTAATTTATATGTTTTACCCTTGTGAAATTCCTACCCCTCTTGTAGGCATTCCCTTCCATTTGTACTAATTTTTGGGATGTTGGGGGTCACAACTTCTATAACGCACAATGTTGTTGTTTCCTATTAAGTGGCACTGTTCATGGTCAAATATGGCTTTAAACCCCCACCAGTCTAGTATGAGGCCCAGAATTCACAGTATGGTACATCAGTTTCAGACTCGGCTATGGTGTTTTGCCCTTTATATAATTTTTTTTTTTTTTTTTTTTTTTTTTTTTTTTTTTGCAGTGAGTGTTTTCACTTATCGCTCTTCTCCAGTCAGAATGTCCTCAGTGTTGTCAGTCCTGCCTTTCCCAGTCGAAACATCAGTGTATGCTGCACTACAATTTAGTGCATCTCGCTCACTTTCTCACTTTTTTTTTGTTTTTGTTTTCTTTTTTTGAGGACGGAGAGATGGTCTGAAAACTGCAAGGCCATAGCTGTGGTTTTCTGGCAGTTTTGATTTTTTTTTTTTTTTTTTCACTTTCCATCAAAGGCCAGCTATTTATTTAGGTTTTTTTATAGGCCATAACTTTTTAAAGGACTGCAAAATGTAAAATACAAGTTAAACCTAATCCTAGCTAAATCTAAAATATATATTTGGCACTGTTCATTTTGACTAAAATTATTTTATTTTTTAAATTTACTTTGGAGGGATTACATTTGCCGCGCACAGAGTACATCTATCTCGCCATCACTTAGTCTCCTTCCTTTGACTGAAAATAAAGCAAACCTGTAGTCAGTAAAAAAAAAAATGCCACCTTCTCAGCTGCGCTGCCTTTGTGCACCAGCGCAGCCACACTGTGCAGGTGTCAGTAGGATTGCACCTGGGCAGTATCACAGAGCTGCTCGTGTACAGAAAAATCATGCTCAAGCAGATAATGCTACTGCGTCAGGCATGGGCAGTACTTTGCACCCAAGTAGTGCATGCTTGTTTGGACATCGGAGTGCTACCTCATGCAACATTCATTTTGAATATTGTATAGCATTTTACAACGCGGGGGGGGGGGGTAGAAAGACTACCCCCTACTGAGGTAAGTTATCTTAACGTTGCATTCTGACTACAGGTATTCTTTAAACATCATAATCTGTAAGGTCACTCGCAAAAGCCAACTTGTATTTTACTTTTTCTTGTCCTTGCTGCTACATCCTGATTCTGTGTGTGGTTTTTGTACTGTATATTCTGTTCATTTTAACTCCATGCTTATGCAGTTACTCTGTATGACTCGTGCAATTAAGAGGAGAGTGACCCAGAATTGGAGAAACCCAAAGTTTTACTATCTCACATTGACTCTCTTAATGTTCTGAGTTACATTTTATGGCTCTAAAATGTTAATGTCTCTTTCTATACCTGAGACTTCCATCCCTCATTCATCATATATTTTTGTTAGAAATGTCAAGGCTTAAAATATCAATAAATTAACTTATCAACTCAGTCCTGTCTCCTTGTCTTGCAATGGCAATCCGTTTTAGAGGGTTATTCAGCTAAACTGATGGGTATGTTACACTTGTCCACAGAAAGTTGTCAGCCTGTGTGCAAAAAAACGTTCATTATTTTCTACTTCAGTAAGGGCCAGTTGGCCAGATGCACTGCCAGTCACAGTGGTCAATGCTATCCCTATGTGACCCGCATGCGGACTGCGGGAAACTGCAGCATGCAATCCATAAATTTAGCCGCACCGCATCCTATCGTGACTGGAGGTTTTGCATCAATGGAAACAGGCCCATTGACTAACACTGGATGCAGTTTTGGTGCAGTGTGGCAATCGCTCCACATGTAGTGGAAACAGGCCCTAAACCCTTGCCCAAGTGTTTGTGTAGTGTGATCTGGGCCTAAGTTGTGTACACCCCTTCCTGCATTTTGAAAGAACCATTATGAAAAATGTAAAATACATGAAAACACAAAGTACATCACTCCCAGAATAAAATGTGCTATAAATTACTTTTCGCCTATGTTGCTGTCACTTACAGTAGGTAGTAGAAATCTGACAGGTTTTGGACTAGCCCATCTCCTCAAGGGGATTATCAAGGTTTTCTTTGTTTTTAAAGGGCAACTAACGAGAGGGATATGGAGGCTGCCATATTTATTTCTTTTTTAACAATACTAGTTGCCTGGCTAGCCTGCTGATCCTCTATTTCTAATATTAGCCATAGACCCTGAACAAGCGTGCAGCAGATCAGGTGTTTCTGGCGTTATTGTAAAATCTGACAAGATTAGCTGCATACTTACTCATGTGATTGACACTTCTATTGGCAAATAGACCAGTAGGGGCTGCCAGGCAACTGCTATTGTTTAAAAGGAAATAAATGTATGGCAGCCTCCATATCCCTCTCATTACAGTTGTCCTTTAACCTTAGTGAACAGCAGTTGCTCAGTCCAACTGCCGAAATAGTATGCAAACAGGTGTGTGTGTGTGGGGGGGGGGGGGGCAGCAGCCTGCATTCTTACATAAGTCCTTTGCAGGGAGTGCTTTTGTCAAGCATAAAGGTCATACTGAGAATCCCCATGAAGAGATGTACTAGTCAAAAACCTATCCGTTCTGTCAGATTTCTACCAACTACTGTAAGTGACAGCAACTTAGGTGAAAAGTAATTTATGGCTCATTTTTACTCTGGAAGAAACATACTTGTATATCAGTGTTCTCCCCAGAGCCAAATAGGTGGGCGCGCCGCCCGGGTAAGGTTACACCCCCGCCCGGCTGCCAACACGTGGCTGTAATTGAAGTCCGGACTGTTTTGCTCCTCTGCGTCATAAATCCCAGCCGGCTGACAGCACGTGCCTGTGAATAGTGAAGCCAATGCTGTTCTGCTCCTGCTCCTCAGTGTACGAGATCTTGTTGAGCTCGTACAGTCACTGAATTAGCATGGACTGGGCGGGACATTTACATCCTCATCAGGCAGCCGCTGAGTTCCTAGGATCGTCAGAAAGCCAGTCAGTGAGTGAAGCTGCGGGTGGGGGAATGGGATTCTGGAGAGGAATGTTGTGTGCCTGCAGCTCCTGTGTGAGTTTGTGTGAGAGCAGCCCCGCTGTCCCCCTCACCCCCTCCATTGTGAAACTGTTCTCTGAAAGCAGCCAGGGAGACAGCTGTAAAGCCATTAAGCCAGAACTTCTCCCTACCCCCCTCCTGGCAGAACTGATAAGGACCTGGGGCTTTCAGAGTTGAGACTGCAGGGTCCTAATGCTGACCTGCTAAAGTAAAGGTGCCCATACATCTAGCGATGATGGGCAGATTCAATCAAGAGACAAATCTCTCTCTGATCAAATCTGATTAGAGAGAGATCTGTTGGGTACCCATACACTCCAGGTTGATTCCCGATTGATTTCAGCTTGAAATCTCTCAGGAATCATCCGAATCCTCCGCCTCCCCCCCCCCCCCCCCGACTGTCCCCAGAGGAGCTCACACTCTAATTCCTACCGATAGTCATAGTCTAATGTCCCTACCATATTATTATGTATTTATATAGCACTGACATCTTCTGCAGCACTTTACAGAGTACATAGTCATGCCACTGACTTTCCTCAGAGGAGCTCATTGCTCCGCATAAGCCACGCCCACATTCAGTTGCATGGTAACACCCATTTTTTTGCGCTGGCCCTTCATTCCCCTGGTCGCTCCCCACCCGGCTACTTTTTCATGCCACCCGGCTGGAAAAAAATTCTGGGGAGAACACTGTATATGTTTATTTATTGATACATGCATAACACAATAAATGCATAGACATATGACTATAGTAGGGACTAGATTGTGAGCCCCTCTGAGGGACAATTAGTGACAAGACAATATATACTCTACAGCGCTACGTAATATGTCGGCGCGATAAAAGTAAATAAAATGTTTAGTGTATATTTTGGTAATGGTCCATTGCAGCACCCCTGAACTGAGGGGGGGGGGGGGGGAGTGGTTTGCATGCTTGCTAGCATATGTCACCACACCATCCTCTTGTCCTAGGGGTCCCGCGGTACTGGTACCGAACGTTGAATACGGGCAGGAGGAAGTGTTCGTTTCCTCCCCTGTTGGCCTTAAGAACGCCCTCTTGGCCGACATCTTTTTCCAGAATTGATTAAAAAAAAAAAAAACCCAAATCATTACTCACCTAATAGGTGTACCATTTGCTGCATTTTCTGTCCTGTCAGCTCTTCCGTTCCGCAGCAGTCTTCACAGCAATGGTGCTGACCAGGAAGTAGTCAGTACTTCTGGGTCATCGCCATTCCTGTGAATATGCTGGGGCTTTTACGAGTGACACTGCGGCAGAACGGAGGAGCTGACTGGACGGAAAAGGGAGCAAGTGGAACGGTGGAGTAGGTGAGTTATAGTCTTGGGGCCTTTTTTTTAAATAGATCACTTATCGCATCAAGAGTACTTTAAAGGTGTTTTAACTGGCCAATTGTTAGTCATGTGATATTGATGACAATGGCTTCAATTCATCAAGCATTACCGCATTCGGTAATGCTGAAAACAGCTGACTTAACGAAGCACTTTAGAAAATGTTAATTCATCAAAGCTGTTACTGAATGAGAAGCTGAAATGACACAGCAATGAGATAAATTACCGACATGTGCTCAACAAATGTTAATTCATCAAGGTTCCCACATTCGCTAACACATTCAGTGTTTATCTCAAGCTCTCCCCTGTCGTTACAGGCTTCGAAAGCCTTCTGTGTGAATGTTTTCATGATTAGCAGGAGCAGGCAGCCAATAGAAACAGCCCCTGTTCTCCTGCAAGTGCCGCTGATAGGTCACACAGGCTTCTCCACACAAGCTTTCAGACCCCCCAGGCAGTGAGCAGAGAGAACGGGTCAAAATATATCCCCAGATTCCCTTCGGTGGTGTAACCCTTTCAGGCCCTGTTTGATAATGCAAAGATGCTGGTGGTGAAATCACCAAGCATGGCATTTGTAATGTCTCCAGGAAGTTCATCTACGTTGTGGCAAATAAATAAAATGTTAAAGACTGATCGACAGATTCAGAGCAGCAGAGGCAGTATAAATAACAGTAACTATAACACCTTTACATCTAAAGGGATGTCTGGATGCCTTCTATTGTTATCAGCTTGTAACACAGGGACATTCCAAGCTGCTCTGCACCACTCTGCTGTTATCCAACAGCCTTTGATGAATTGAAGCCTAGTAGTTCGGTAACTTAACGAACCTCTACCACACATGGGAAAATATTGATGAATTAGCACAGTGAAGTGTAAAATACCGAATGCGGTATTTTAAGGACTGGGGTTTTGTTATCGAACACCCTTTGATGAAATGAAGCCAATAAGTGCCTACTGTTTGACAGTTGCCTAATGAAACAACTTGGTGACATCTGTTTCTGATTGTCCTCAGGCTAGTGTCGTCCTGGCAATGTGGATTCTAGTTATGAAGTCAGTGTCTGCTCTGCAAAGTCACTGTGATAAAGCAGAATAACAGGCAGGCTATTGTAGGTAAGCAGGAAGCTGTCATAAAGGGATGATTATTGGTGAGTAAGATCTTGTGCAATGTCCCTGCAGGGAAAATATGCTTAATCACTGTTGCTTATCTGCATTTACAGAGAACCATTTACCGCTCTTCCCGTTTGGAATGTGGCATTTTGAATATGGATTGACCCAGTCAACTAACCGTTCCATTGCAGCCCTGATGTGACTACTGCGGAGCAGCCTTAGTAGCCACAGGCGAGCCAGTAGTAAGGGTCCCAACTTTTCCCCCTCCCTTTCTGGAAAGCAGCGAGTCACTGGTGTGCTCCTATGGATGGGAAGGCAGCATGTCACTGGAGAGCTCCTTTGGATTGGGAGGCAGCGTGTTACGGGTGCGGCTTTTGGATGGGAAGGCAGCATGCTGTCATCTGCAGAGAAAGAAAGGAGGAAATGGAGAGCACCAACCTGTGTGCTTTGTATACTTTTATTCCATAAACCTTCTCATAGCAAACAGTTACATTTGTACAGGTGGCATCCTATATGGGCGATATGGTGGCAGAGACATCCAGCTAAAATATTTCAGAGTTATGGATGGGAAGGGCAAAGATGCCATACTTTTAAACGTGCACACCCTATCCATCGAAACGCCAGCCACCACCCGGGGTGTCCTAATATGTTGTGACTACAGGTTCCTTTTAAAGTACACCTGAACTGAAAAGGATCTGAAGGCTGCAATATTTTTTTTTCCTCTTTAAAATAATGCAAATTACTTGGTTGTTCTGTCGATTCTGTACCTTTTTGATACTTTTAGCCATAGATTCTAAGCAAGCAACCATGCGTATCAGATGTTCCTGACTCAAGTCTGACTAGATTAGCTGCATGCGTGTTTCAGGTGTGAGATTCTGACACTACTGCCAAAAATCAGCAGGGCTGCCAGGCAACTGGTATTGTTTAAAAGGTAGTAACTGTCAGCTTCCTTTTTCCGCTCGGTTGAGGCACAAAGGGAGAAGAGGTATCCAGAGGAGTATAAAACTTAGTTAAAAACTAAAATGGAAATAAAGAGGTGGGTTACCTCTAGACAACACTGGATTGTATAATAAAATACAAGTTTTATTATTATATGTATGCAGTGGCCAGTGTCTGCTAGAGATAAACCATCTCTTTATTTCCATTTTAGTTTTTAACTGTTTTTTTTATACACCTGGGTGCCTCTTCACCTTTTGTGCAGTTGTTAAAGCGGGATTGTCACCATAAAAATCACATTTCAACAGCAACTGGTCTGAGTGTATTAAGTGATAAAGATGCTAATCCTGCATTCAAAACTTTTTCTGCTGTTATGCTTTGGAGTTATCACATACTATAGGAGCACTGGCCCTTTAATAGCCATTGCCATTCAGTTGCATGCTGGGGGTGCTTTTTATCTATAATCTATTCCTCCTCTTCCCTTTATTTCCCTGCCTAGCTGAAACATGATCATCTGCTCACGTGTGTTTACAAGCAAGGCTGAGGTGACATGGCAATTGGAGGAGAAAAGAAAAAATGTTAAGGGAAGAATTTACCTCAGTATTTGGCCTCAAACTGTAGGCAAAAGACATGGTTCCCACCAGGAACAGAATTCCCTTCATTTACTATATAAAATTCACTGAAATCAAAGAATGGACAATACAATACATGTGTTACGTAAGTAGATCAAGTATTTATCTACTTATATATGTGGGTTTTTTTTCCCCCCGGGCATAGTATGGCTAATCCTCCTGCTTTAACAAACTTACCCCATTATGGTAGACCCCACTAGGTACACTGTGGTGCTCACACATAGTGCCAGGTTTTTTACTAGAGAGCAACCACCCCCCAATTGTCTGGGAATACGAGTGGCGCCTACTTGGTTGGTTGACCTTACTGCAACCCACTTTTGTATGTATAATTTTTTGCTCTTTCACTTTTCCACACAGCCTTTACATATTGTGCTATTTGGTCTCCTGTTGCTCTTTTAAAGTGTGCCGACACCTCACTATTCTCGGTTCAGGTGTCCTTTAACCACTCGAGGACCACAGGCTTACGCCGCCCTAGTGCTAAGGATATTTTTTACAATTCAGCACACTTTAAAGCGGAATATAACACAGCATTTCTTATTTGCTGTAAAAAATTTATAGAATATTATATGTAACCAGCATTTTTTTTTTTTACTAGACCAGCATTCGAAGGGTTACACACAGAGCTTGAAAGTTCAGTGCATTGAAATCTGGAGGCATCCGAAGTTGTAGATAATGTTATTTTGTGTTTACTTAAATGTATCAAGTGAGAAATGTGACACATTCTCTGACTGCGTTGAAGCTGCTGGAGACAGAGACCCTGAGGCCTGGAACCCACTACAAAGCGCAAAACGCAATCACTAGCGGTTTTGAGTTTTGTAAGCGATTTCATGAGCGTTTTCTGGCACTTTTGGGAGAGATTTTCAAAATCTCCCTCCCGAGATCCAATCAGTGACCACGTCTCGTAGGCATCAGCTTATGAGAGGGGATCACATTGTGAGCTACTTGAGACAGCTTTGTCACTAAGCTTCCCCCTGTACAGCGATGCACCAGATCGCAGCATTTTAAAACCTGAAAAAGTTTTCTTTATTTCTGACAGCTGATGTCGGAGCTCCGCTCTGTCACTCAGCGGGGATGCGTGCACATCGGTGCGCATGATCCCTGCAAATCTCCACCCACCACTCTTGACGCCGATCAGTATTAGGCGGCCCTGGGGCTGCCACCCTTCCACCGCCAATCAGCATTAGGCGGTCTGCGGGAGTTAAGCACAGATTGTTCTCGATTTTCTCCTTTCTTTTACTGCTTGCAGCCATGCACATTTGAAGCTTTTGTGTGCCACATAAAATGGAAAGGAGGGTCGGATTCAGCACTCAAGCCTTGAGTTTGACACCTGTGCTTTACAGGTTCTCCCTGCTCCTTTAGGCCCGGTTCACATTAGCGGTGGCCGTCCGGAATCGCCGTGCCGGAGCCGGACCGCTTGCAGAACGGACGGAACGGACGCACGACAATAGCAATGAAAGCCTATGCGTCCGTTCACATGCGTCCGTTCTGCCGGACCGGAGCCGGATCCGGACTCCGGCGTCCGTTCCAACATGCGCTATTTTTTGGTCCGGCTCCTCCGGCAGCCGTGTCCGGGGCGGAGCCGGACTGCACCATCCGGCCAATACAAAGTAATGAGAACCGGAGAGCGCACAACACACTGGCTACAAAAACCGGACGTTCTACCCCACTTCCTATGCATTTTGGATGGGGACCACATGGAGTTCACAGAGTGGGGCAGCAGCGATTTCATGCTGGAGCTCTAGGCAGCAACATGTCTGATATAAGTCTGATAACGAGGAGGCGAACAACAGAGAATTCCCAGGTATACGAAAAATGCCTGGATCCATGGTCCCAACTGCAGTCTCTGTATCCACGGATGGTCTCCACACGTCCACCTGTCTCCAACAATGACCCCAGACCCTTCTGCTGACCTCCCAGACCCCAGGTATTTACAGGTTGTTATCTCCTTAAGAAACCGGATCCGGACCGCAACCGTGTTCACACCGCACGGAAACCGGATGCAAACGGACCGGATCCGGATAGGAACCGTACGGATCAGGTCCGGTCCGGATACGGTGCGGTCCGGACATCCGGTGCGGTTTTGACAAAACCGCAAGTGTGAACGGGGCCTTAGCAGGAGTTGCTGTGGCCATGAATGGAAGGACTCTGAGTGGGCGCACTGTTATGGTGGCAGGTTATGGACACCACGTTTGTTACATGACCCCCAGAGAATGGTCAACAGGGGTAGGGGAAAAGAATGCTAAAGTGAACCAGAGACGAAGCACCCTCATGTGTTTTACCATATATATCAGTGGGAACATTAGAGGAAACACCTACCCTGCTCTCTGGTTCATTCTTCACTGCTCAGCCTGCTTGTTACCAGCCCTAATAAAATACCAGACTGAGCATTCAGTCTGGCTTTGCTCAGGAATCATTATAGCAGAGTCTGTCTTCTCTGATGCTTTTTCAAGCCCAAGCCTGCCCCCTTCTGGCTCTGCTATAATGACTCAGCTATAATGATTCCTGAGCAACGCCAGACTGACTGCTCAGCAGCCCTGATAAAATCCTTGACTAACAAGCAGGCTGAGCAGTGGAGCATGAACTAGAGAGCAGGGCAGGTGTTTTCTCTAATGTCCCCACTGATATATATGGTAAAATACATGAAGGTGCTTCGTCTCTGGTTCACTTTAACATTAGGTGCATCCAATCAAGCTTTTGCTTGGAGGCCTCATGATTTGTGGTACACACCCGATTTGGCCATTGTGAAAGTCTCAATTCTACACTTTTTTTTTTTCTCAGCTATTCACTGAATACTGTTACAAGGTAAAATCTGAAATATTTATTTTTTTCCCTCCATGGCAACATTTGAAAAGAATGACTGGTTGCAAAGTTCATTCTTAATAACAAAATTGTGCTGCGGTTTTGACAATTACATTATAGCGTTTTTGTTTAACAAAGCGTAAGTGTTCTTTCAGATCCATCGGTGGAAGGGAAAAAAACCTCTATAATGGGCAAGCAGAACAATGTGAATTGCAGAATGTGTGTGGAAGGTGTTATGATGAGGGGAGAGGTAAGTGGGGTTGTCACGTTAATAGTGGATAATGTGACAAGTGTATATATACATTTCTGTCTGAACGGCGCTTCCATACAGCGGTGTAAACATCACTTTGCAAGGCGATAATGGAGGAACAATAGGGAGACTGTGAATACGAGCTGATGTGACTCCCACACGCAGGTGCACCCTGCTGAGAGCAGTCTGCAATGTGACATGTTTCATGGATGAGTACAGCAGCCATTGTATTCAGGAACTCTCATGAAGCTCAGTTTACGGAGATGACGTGAAGGATTGGCGTTTTGCCTGTAGCAGAGGACCATGTATGTGTTAAAGGGTCAGCCTACCTAAAAGTCCTACGTCTGTTTCCAGTGGGCAAAGTGCCAGTTACCTTTAGGGGCCGCAGCTATGAAATCTCCCCCCAGTTTGTGCTTGCAGGATCTCTGGATGTGACTCCGCTCTTTGGGGGGGGGGAGGGGGACACTTACTATTTTAAGGGGGACACTATTTTTTCTTGTTTTCATGAATGAGTGCTGCTAGTAGCAGCACTCATTCACTGATAACCGAATGCATGAGCGTGCTCAAACATGCGCAGGATATCCACAAGCGCGCATGCACGGGAGCACTCGACAGCATTGTAACTGCAGGACATGAATTTCATGTTCTGGAATACACAGAAGGGCTAATTATAATGTGGAATTCATGTCCTGAAATCTAAAGAGGTTAAAGTGAGTGTAGAGCCCCCCCAAAAAGTCAGATACTTATGGACAGGGAAGGCATTGGATCTTAGGGAGCCCCCTCAACCGCCCCCCATCCCCCCCCCCCATTTAATTTGCCGCCTCGGACAACTTCAGAAGCTCTTGTATCCCAGGGTGTTTCCAAAGATGGGTGGCTCCGTACTGCGAGTGCGCCCGTAAGCCCGCCCATCTTTGGAAGCACTTGGGGACATGAGCGATTCCAAAGCCTCGTGCACCCGAGGGAAACTGAAGAAATTCACTTTGCTGTGGTTGGTTAGCAAGATCAGAATGTCTGATTATATCTTATCAGCAGCTGTGAATAGACTGTAGGAGCTCTGCCAAGGCAGCTCTTCCCATAGAGTAAAAACAGGCTTAACCCTTTGTGTTCCCTGCAAAGTGAAACCAAATTGCAGACATCAGGGTTATCATGCTGTGGCTAATCTCTTAGAGCAGAGAGGGAACTCTCGAGTTTAGTTCCACTTAAAAAACTGCAAACATTTGTCTAGTGTTTCTTTCCTGTTGGAGTCAAAATGCTGTTTCTGTTAGTGCAACCCATTTGTTCCGCAATTTTCACCTGAGCACAATCCTCGTCCTACAGTGTACTCGGGGCAATTGAGCTCTTAGGCCTCTTTTCCATGGATTGTTGAACTGTGCAATCAGTTACCAGGCAGCAGTGAGAGTTTGAAGCATTTCACTGCCTATCAACAGTCTGTGGAAAAGAGGCCTTATGCTTTCCGTAGTAGCTTAATCACAGTAGTGGAAATAAGGAAGAAACATCATCGCATCACAAATGCAATCAAGTTTCCTAGTAGAAAAGATCCCCAATGCTGTTCACCTGATCCAGGCATAAATACCTGGATTTTTGTGGTTAGCAACTTATCACAACCACCACTGGCGTAACTACTGGGGATGCAACCCCATTGGTGGCAGGGGGACCCACCAGCCATGTGGGGGGGCGCTCACGCCCCCCCAGCCAGATGTGGAACTGCGCTAGTTCATTCCCCGCAACCCAAAGTCTCCCGGGAGACAGAGCAGGGCTATGGAAAGATGGCGTCCGAAGGCCTGCACTGGAGACTATTTGTGTGTCCAGTACAGGGCTTCGGGCGCCATCTTGCCATAGCCCTGCTCTCTGCCTGTCAGCGCGGGAGATGTGCTGCTGGAGGATTAACGGGGAGTTGCGCGGAAGAGGCCGGCCGAGAGAGGAGCAGGGGCGTAACTAGAAATCACTGGGCCCCCATGCGAAAATTTGGATGGGCCCCCCCCATAGGCACCAAATAATTGGAACGGGGCAATGTTTCACTATAAAATAATTGTAATGGGTGATTTTCTGTTTGGGTTCAAGGTGCGTTTGTAGTTCCTGGGGGGGGGCTCAGCGCGTCTCTGATGGAGGCCATTCGGAGGTGGCCTGGTGTTGCGCTGATCCACCTTTTGCGCAATTTTTAATTTTCGATTTTATTTGATTAGCCGCACCCAGGCTATGCATATACATAGGTTAGGATTTAGTTAGTGTTAGGCCCCTCCCATGGAGGATTGACTTCTTCGCAGTGGGAGGGACGAGTACTTAATAGGTTGCATGGAAACCAACATCCTCCTCTAGTGGTAGACAGGTCATGTGTATGCTCGGTGTGTATTCGACCCCACAAGTGGGGCTTGCACTCTTTTGCAGGTAGGCCCTAGTCTGTTTTTAAGTAGCGCTGCTCATTTCCTTGCTATGTACTAATGTATTTCGTTTTTGGTCAGCTGCTCCCACTTAACAGCCATGCTTTTGGTGTATATGCAGAGCTTCTGTTTGGGTTCAAGGTGCGTTTGTAGTTCCTGGGGGGGGGCTCAGCGCATCTCTGATGGAGGCCATTCGGAGGCGGTTTGGTGTTGCGCTGATCCACCTTTTGCGTGATTTTCTGGTGACTGCTGCCCACATTACGATTATTTTCTGGTGACTGCGGCCCATATTACGATTTTCTGGTGAATGCTGCCAATATTACAATTTTCTGGTGACTGCTGCCCAATTTACGATTTCTGGTGAAATGCTGCCCAATTTACGATTTGTGGTGAAATGCTGCCCAATTTACGATTATTTTATGGTGAAACGCTGCCCCATTACAATTTTATAGTGAACCTCTGCCCCATTATGATTTTATGGCGCCTATTGGGGGGGGCATCAAAATTTTTGCAGGGGGCCCAGTGATTTCTAGTTATGCCCCTGACAACCACCTTCCATAAATACTGAAGGCATTGAACATTAATTTGCATTCCTTGAGTCAATTGAAAATGCATTTGGATTTTTGCCAAAAAGTTGAATTTGAAAGTAAATTGCTGGTCCATTGGCTTTAATGTCCAGATTTACACATTGGCTATCATTCATAAAACATTCCCGCATGTGGAAATGCTAAAAACAGCTGACTTTACCGAGCACTGAGCAAATTGTGTATTCATAAAGGCTGTTTCCGCATGCGAAGCTGAAGCTGACTTTTCTGATTCTATGCGGAATTGTAACAAAATGTCAATTCATAAAAACTAACGCAGGCGGTATGCGGACGGGGATTACCGCTCCCCTGGATGTAGCGATAGGCATGCGGAGTACATGTAAGTGAATGGGACAGACCTCCCAAGCAGCAGCATAGAGAACACTGCATGGAGGTACTCGGCCAGCTTCTCCTGTTTCCGCATACCTACCGACAGCCTACAGCGGGATATCTCCGCACTCCTAACGCAACAG
This sequence comes from Hyperolius riggenbachi, assembly GCF_040937935.1. Taxonomy (NCBI): domain Eukaryota; kingdom Metazoa; phylum Chordata; class Amphibia; order Anura; family Hyperoliidae; genus Hyperolius; species Hyperolius riggenbachi. The sequence continues at coordinate 75,164,467 of NC_090654.1, read as the reverse complement.
GCAACATCTTTATGAATGCCCACCCAGAAGGCTGAAATACCGACAGCGGTATTTTCCCGCACGGATTTTGGTTACCGACAGCACTTTTATGAATGATAGCCATTGTGCATTAAACCGTTATATCTACCCATGTTGTTTGTTCTTTTGTGGAGGTAAGTTTTATCTACTCCTACACAGTATAATTTAGAGATTAGAATATATCTTTGGGCGCCTCTGATAGTTCGTTTTAGGCCTCTTTCACATTGGGACATTGCGTTTGATGCGACGTTAAAGTCGCACAACATGCCCCTAACGCAGCGCATGTAGGTTATGAAATTGGACGTTATATTGTACTGCATTGTCTCTTGGTGCGCCATTTTCGTCGCATACTGATGGAACGAAAACAGCGCATGCGTTACATTTAACTAAAAAAAAATCATTACTGACCATGTGCAACACACATAACGCAGCAAATGTATTGCTAAACGCACAGAATGCAGCACTTTCTAAATATTGCTACACGTTACACACATTACAACGTGTGCACTGTGAATGTCGCACAGACTTTGTATTGCTGTGCGTTATTTTTTATAACGTGCGACTTTAATGTCCCACTGTGAAAGAGGCCTTAGATGTACACATCGTATTTTTCGAATATAAGACACACTTTTATCCACTTCTTCTTCCCCAAATGGGGGAAAATGGTAAGTAAATTGTGCAGAGGGAGCAAGGAAACTTTTACCTGTTCCAGATTTGTGCCCTAAGAGACTCCCATAGGAGCTGAGAGAGTTTCTGATCAGGGATTTGAGAATGACAGGTAATCGCTGAAAAAAAAAAAAAGCGCACAAGAAAAAATGCATTCTGAAATTCCTTCCTGACCACATACTGTGCTTTTAGCATTATGACAAAGTCCCTTTCAGCTTAAAGGACACATCCAAGAAGCCTAAAAACACACACACACACACACCCCCGGGGCTTCCTCCAGTCCCTTGAAGCCGTCCTGTGCCCTCGCCGCTGCTCCGCTCCCCGTTGGTGGCCCGGGGTCTCCTAAAGCACAAGATGCCCACTGCACCTGTGCGAGTGGCTTTGAATCGCACTGACATCATCCGGACTGTACTGCGCAGGCGCAGTTCTGTGCCTGCACAGTACAGCCCGGATGACATCAGCATAACCAGTGATCTGCACGCTGGAGTGCAGTAAGATGCTCACCTGGCGAGGTCGGCATCTGCACCGGAGGGGACCGGGAGTCACCGGAGCTGTGGTGAGGGCACAGGACGGCTGCATGGGGCTGGAGGACGTAAATCAGGGGCGGCTCTAGCCATTTTGTCACTCCAGGCGAGAAATCCTGTGCCCCCCCCCCCGTGATTGCCCCCGGTCCCATACCCCGCACCCCTCATGGTGAACACCACTCCTGTGGTGAACCCCACCCCCAAGACCCCTGAAAATCATAATGCAGCAGCGTTTCACCAGAAAATGTACTTATTGCGGCATGGGTTCACCAGAAAATAGTTGTTATGCAGCAGAGCGTTCCACCATAAAATATACTTATTGCGGCGCACGCACGCACGCACGCACGCACGCACGCACGCACACACACACACACACACACACACACACACACACACACTATACACAGCACACAGACACTTTAGACACGCACAGCACCACAACACGCACACACCCCACACTATACACGCCCCACACTATACACGCACACACCCCACACTATACACAGCACACACCCCACACTATACACAGCACACACCCCACACTATACACAGCACACACCCCACACTATACACATACAGAGATAGGAGGAGTGGAGTGAGACTGAGAATAGCCTGAGATGGAGCAGTTTATCTGTATTGCAGTCCCACATTACACAGAAACTAGTTGCTGGTAATAGGACTGCTGTCCCTGCCAGTCTCTTACACAAGTCAGCAAGCAGCCCTCCTGGAGTCTAGGGACTGTCAAAACTTTTCAACCTGTTTAAGACCTTATCTGCACTTGCAGTCATTATAACAATGGGGAGAGACCAGACAGATTTTTTCCCACTGACCCTCCAGATGAGTTCTACATCATGCTGTGTATATTTACCAGCTTGCCTGCCCTCTAATTGCACTTTTATCAGCTAGCCTAGTGTTTTACATTGCCTTACATCAACAAACCTGAATACAGCAGACACAGGACCAACCCTAAATCATTGAATGAAAGGTGGCCTGGGGGTAAGTCAATGCCTGGCTGCTACACAGTCTCTACATCCATGCAGTTACCAGTAGCAGAGAGAGAGGGACTGAATTCTCAGGAGTCGGACTCAGGAGCTGATGATGCTGTACTCCTCGGATCCCTGACTAGGATGAGTGCCTTCTCTCACTGACTTATTCATTACTGTGGTTCTTTGAATCATTGAGCTGAAGTCCAGTCAGCCCCGCTGCTGCTGCTGCTGCTGTGTAAACTGACACCTGAGTCAGCTGAGAGGCATTTCTTCTCTCACTACTCAGTGCAGAAGCGCCCTTCCCTCTTCCTGTCGCCTTAGGCGAAAATTTATAGCTGCCTAATGGCTCGGATGCCTCTGACGTAAATACACCTCAGGCCTTCCCTTTAAGGGGGACAGAAATGCAATCAAAGAAGAAAATCACTACATTTGCATTTGGGAAAAAAATGAATTACATTAGTGGAAAAGAGGCACAACATTTCCTATTATTTTGCGTGTCCTAGTGAACTGAAAACGACATGCGACACAAGAATCAGATCACTGCATGCTCAGTAGAAAGGTCCCTAAGGTGAAGTCAATTAAACAGGAAGAGTCAGGGTTGGTCTTTGACTCTAGTCAAGTATTCCAAGCAAGAGGTCGGGGCTGGCTGCTGACGGTGTTCAAGATTCCCAAGCAAGAGGTCAGGGTTGGCAGGCTAACTGGTCAAGATTCTCAAGAAGGAGGTCTGGGGTGGTGGCTGACTGTTGTCAAGATTACCAAGCAAGAGGCCGGGACTTTACAAATTTTGATGCTGGTCGTGAGGGTCAGCCACAATATCTGGTAAGGGGCTAGTATTTGATACTGGTGCCTGGGAAGTGCAGTGTGGGCACCGGGTGCTTAATGGTGAAGGAGTGTGTGATACACAGGTGGTGTAAACTGAGGATTACGTATTGCACCAAAGGAGCCGTCTCTTTTTTTCCTTTTCTTGCATGAACTGAGGGAAATGATGCTGAAAAAAATCGATGCAAGTGTAGGAGACCTGAGGATTGCAACTGGCTGGGCCGAATGTGATTTATGCCAACTGTCACGATTGGCACTACAATCTGGTGAGCGTAATTGTTGCACAAATAGTGGATTCCAAAGGATCAGTGTGTTTTGTATGATATCCTCAGCTCATACTAGAGTGGGACTTGGAAACTTGGACTTTTGATACAAATTCATACACTGAAGTCTGGGTTATTGATATTGGGAGGGTGGAAGGCACAAAATAAGGACAATTTTTTCTTGCCATAAGAGCACAAAATATGTGGATTGTTGTGGGATAGCCATCCAATATTGTATATTGACGCAAAGGCTGATGTTTGTTAGGTTACATGCTATGAGGAGTACCTGTTGAGCGCTAACTTTGATTTAGATTGAAAGAGGCCGGGACTGGCAGATAACAGATGTAGCGTGTTTCAAGGCTGAAGTCAGGTTACGCAGCAAAGTATACAGGCCAGAGTCACGAATGGAGGACACTAATATTTGGAAGCACACCATCACTGAGGCACTATGCAGAATTCACAGCACAATGCTGCTTAAAGGGATACTTAAAGTAAACCAGAGATCAGACCATATAATATAAAGAATCAATACTTACCCGGGGCTTCTGCACATGCACGGACCTTGCACACATGCGCAGAAGGCACAGACTGACGTGACTGAGCCAGTTACCAAGGATGATTGCGGCTGAACGGCAGACCATGGGAGGATGGCGAGGGACTCGCATGTGCTTATGAGGCTGGAGGAAGCCCCGGGTGAATATAAAATTGTTTGTATTACGTGGTCTCTTGTACACTTAAAGTGAACCTAAAAAAAAAAATGTTTCACTTACCTGGGGCTTCCACCAGCCCCCTGTGCCCCAGCCGTCCTGGAACTATCCTCTAATCCCCCGTAGTGACTCAGTCTTGATTTCAGCGATAGAGCTAGTAGTTGGCCTCTGCGCCTGCGCGGCCCGTCCTCAATCTCTCTTCCGCTGCTGGGAGCGTCTTGTGCATGCACAGTATGAGAAAATCTGTCAGTGCAATCGAAACTCAGCCACTGCGGGGGGACCAGAGGATTGTTCCAGGGCGGCATGGGCACAAGGCGGCTGCAGGGGCCTGGTAGAAACTGCGGGGGGACCAGAGGATCGTTCCAGGACGGCACGAGCACAAGGCGGCTGCAGGGGCCTGGTCAAAATCCTGGGTAAGGGAAACTTTTTTTTCTAGGTTCACTTAAATTTTCCTTTGAATGATCTTGAATACATGTGTTGTGCAATGCAGCAGATGGCCTAGGATAGCCAATCCTGGTGTTATTAAATGAGGCCTTGCATCTGCCTGTGCTGCCCGTGGCATCCAATCTCTGGTTGTTATGGCTTCTAGCAATCTTTGCACAGCTGTGATTTTAATAAAGTTCTATTGATAACCATAAATGATAAACGGAATTACTAATCTGGATCATTCCAGTTGGTAGGATGATGCCTCACATTTCAGTGGGTAGGAAATGAATTGTCTGGGCTTAATGGAGGTCCATTACGTAATTTTTATCTCCGCTATGTGTTCTTTCTGCAGCTAATGATACTAATTTAGCCGATATTCTGTTTGCATTCCTGGTCCTCTCCTCATCCCCTTCCAAGGAGTCACCAGTAGAGCTACTGATAGCTTATCATAGCTGCTAATTGGATTCTTAAAGGGAACCAACAGAAAGAGGGATACATATGGGACCGGCCATCTTTATTTCCTGGTTGATCTATTCCCCTATCTTTGATATTTTTCTGTAGAACCTGCCTGGAACAAGTGTGCAGATCAGGACTTGAACCGTGCAGGCAACAGGTCAGGGCCAAGTGCCCTAGAAACGCCTTGCGAGGCTGTTATCGAATACTGGAGTGTTGCATACTGTTGCAATGGAAGGGGGGGGGGGGGGTTGGGGATGACAGCCCAGCACTCAAAAGAACAGCTTCACACTGGAGGGGAGCAATGCACCCCCGCCCCTTTCTCAGGACTAAGGGCCTGTTTCCACTTGTGTGGTGCGAATCACCGCGGTAAAAATTTGCATGCGGTGGAGAATTTTGCATGCTGGTGTATGCAAATTTTCATGCGAATTTGCATGAATGACGCTGTATGCGAATTTAACCATGACAGTGCCTGTGTGATTTTCCATTGATTCCATGCGAATTTGCGAGCGAATTCGCATGAAAATTCGCATACACTCGCATAGTGGTGTGCCGTATGCGAATTCTGATGGCTCTGCCATGCGGATTTTTCACGCGGACGAAAACGCTCAGAAATCCTGACAAGTGGAAACAGTCCCATCCACTTGTATTGGCTAAGCGAATTCGCATGCGGCAAACGCATGCGAATTCGCGATAGTGGAAATGGGCCCTAAATGGACTGTTCAGCAAAGTCAAGCAGAATGTGTAGAAATGTTAGAAATGGCACCTGAAACGATCACAAAGATTTCAGGCAACAAATTTTACATTTGTGCCCATAGTTTAAAATTCTATACTGTTCACAGGGCTTGCAGATGCTAGTATTATTAAATGGGGCTAAAATAAGTTTTACATGTGAATTGAATTACTACAGTCAATTTTAAAACGGTGTTCTTGAGATGAAAAAAATAAAAGCATTTATATTTGCCTGGGGCTTCCTTCAGCCCCGTTTAGGCCTTTGGCGCCTTTGCCATCCTCATGGGCCGCTCCGATCGTCTGCAGAGCATCAGCACAGAAGCCAGGCAATTGGCATAGTTTTCAATATTCAACATGTACACACAGAACGGGGTTTTTTCATGAACCAAAGGTCTCTTTTTATTCTCCAAAAGTTCAGTGTAGTTTATCCACACTGGGACGGCGTTTGGGCTGATCTTTCTTCACTTCTTTCAGATTGCGTTGGTGGTCTTTTTACGTCCTGGAACGGGGATGTGTTATTTATGATGTGCCTTTGAGGAAGCGGCTTATGGCCGCGAAACACGTGTCAGGCATTTTTATGTGAAGTGATGGTCTGATGTTGTATCTACATTTATCACCAACTTTCTGAAGAAAAAACTTTTGGAGAATAAAAAGAGAACTTTGGTTTATGAAAAAAAACCCGTTCTGTGTGTACATGTTGAATACTGAAGATAATCTGTAGGGGTGGAACCACGCTACTTTTTTATCCTTGGCAGTAATTGGCATAGTTTATTAGAGAATGGAGATGGCAGCCTCTATATTCTTCTCCCTTTAAGTATAATGTCCTCTTATGCCCTGTTTGCACTAAATACGAATTTCCCTGTTTTTGTTCAAAAAGTGGAATCACATATTGCCTAACGGCAATATATCTTCTATGTATCTTTTACACTAAATCAGTGAAAACTGACAGCCTGCAGCATTCTTTTCAGACATCACGATTGCCGATGGTACCACATGCCGTTCAATGGATTCAGAAAAGCCGACGCAAAAATGGCACATTTATCCTTGAATGCATTGGTAAAAAATTAGAAAAAAAAAAAAAACCTTTGAACAGTAATTTCACAAAAATTAGGACTTATTATTATTTCTCCAAGAAACCATTATCTACTCTTATATTTTAGTGTGACGGACATGGGCGTCCGCACATATGGCAAAACCGGGCATCTGCCCGAGCCTGGCCGCCCGCTGCCCCCCCCTGGCCGCGTGCCCGTGCAGCCAGCAGGAGGGGAACACGCAGAGAAGAGAGAGAGCGCTATGGGCACAGTGGGGAAGGGCGGACGTCTCCCCCCCCCTTCCCTCACCTTAGGGGTCTCTCTCTCCCTCGCTGTCCCCTCCGGAATGAAGTGTGCAGCGGCTGGCAGCGGTGGGCGGAACTTACCTCCTCTCGCTCCTGCGCCGGAAGTTCTGGTGCCGCACTCTGGTCTGGATCAGGCCAGAGTAGCGGCTAATCCATCCGGCGCGTGCGACGAGAGGAGGTAAGTTCCGCCCACCGCTGCCAGCCGCTGCACACTTCATTCCGGACTCCGGAGGGGAGAGCGAGAGAGGGAGGGAGAGCCCCCTAAGGTGAGTGCCCATAGCTCTCCCTCTTCTCTCCGCTGCTCCCCTCCTCCTGCACACATGGCCACTTTTTCTGGGGACATATCCCCCTGGCTACATATACCGGGACATATACCCCTGCCTACATATACTGGGACATATACCCCTGCCTACATATACTGGGACATATACCCCTGCCTACATATACTGTCTGGGACATATACCCCTGCCTACATATACTGTCTGGGACATATACCCCTGCCTACATATACTGTCTGGGACATATACCCCTGCCTACATATACTGGGACATATACCCCTGCCTACATATACCCCTGCCTACATATACTGTCTGGGACATATACCCCTGCCTACATATACTGTCTGGGACATATACCCCTGCCTACATATACTGGGACATATACCCCTGCCTACATATACTGGGACATATACCCCTGCCTACATATACTGTCTGGGACATATACCCCTGCCTACATATACTGTCTGGGACATATACCCCTGCCTACATATACTGTCTGGGACATATACCCCTGCCTACATATACTGTCTGGGACATATACCCCTGCCTACATATACCCCTGCCTACATATACTGTCTGGGACATATACCCCTGCCTACATATACTGGGACATATACCCCTGCCTACATATACTGGGACATATACCCCTGCCTACATATACTGGGACATATACACCTGCCTACATATACTGGGACATATACCCCCGCCTACATATACTGGGACATATACCCCTGGCTACATATACTGGGACATATACCCCTGCCTACATATACTGGGACATATCCCCCTGGCTACATATACTGGGACATATACCCCCTGCCTACATATACTGGGACATATACCCTTGCCTACATATACTGGGCACATATACCCCTGGCTACCTGTTCTGGGGACATCTCTACCCCTGGCTACCAGTTCTGGGGACATCTATACCGCTGGCCACCTATTCTGGGGACACCTATAGACCTGGGGCTACCTATTTTTGGGGAACCACTGCTGTCAGATTGAGTGTATTTTGGGGAACTGCTGCCAGGTGAGAGGTGTCTACATATTAAGGGGGCATTCTGCCTATTTATGTGAAAAGCTGTCTATTTATGTGCCTCATGACTGCTGAATTTGTCTTGTTGCGGGCCTCATGGTTACTGACTTTGTCTTGTTGGGGGCCTCATGATTTGTTGGGGGCCTCAAGATTGCTGAATTTGTCTTGTTGGGGGCCTCATGATTGCTGAATTTGTCTTGTTGGGGGCCTCATGATTGCTGAATTTGTCTTGTTGGGGGCCTCATGATTGCTGAGTTGGTCATGTTGGGGGCCTCATGATTGCTGAATTTGTCTTGATGGGGGGGGGGCCTCATGATTGCTGAATTTGTCTTGTTGGGGGTCACATGATTGCTAACTGCGAGACTATGGAAAAAGCTGAATCATCATCATATGAGACAATAGCATTAAACCTACTTTTTCTGCTTTTTAAAACAGAAAATGAAACTGGGAGGTTCTAAAAAAAATGAATAATTTTTTTCAGGAGTACGATGGATGAAATTGTTTATCTTCACAGTTTATTTTCAACTTAATTTTCCATAATGTTCATGTATGAGTTAAAACGTTTGTATTTAGTTTAAATTGCTGTTGGCACTTTGTGATAGTAAAGTGACTTTGCAGTTTGGACACTCGACCTCCAAAAGGTTCGCCACCACTGTCCTAATCTAATGTCCCACCATTGCTTAGTTCATGTAAACTTGTCTCCACCCACGACCACACCCACATTCTGGTTCATGACCACACCCATTTTTCGGCGCGGCGCGCTACGCGCGCCGCATGACGTAGCTCCATTTTTAGCGCGCCACACAACACCAGCCCAAATTTTTAACTCCCCACTTTTTGCCCCCCCCTGGAAAATTTTCTGCGGACGCCCATGGTGACGGACAACAAGCCTCTTATCTTTGCTAAGAGGACTAATATAACCTGCTCTGTAACTCTACCGATGTAGGATCTCTGGAAATCATTCAAGGTCCAACACTGCCCCCCAGCTGTGGAAATTCAGAACAGCAGCAGGAACAGATCCAGCTATTCAATCCCAGAATTGGTCATAAAAAGGATTACAGATTGCCCAGCACAGCTGATGGTGAACCAGAACTTGTCTCCCAGGAGTGTGTATTGGGCTACAAAGGACCAAAAAGCCTCCTTACTGAAATGTTATGCAAAACAAACATTTGCCTTCTTAAAACAGAAGGTATTTGCGATTATTCAGGTTGGTGTGTGCTTCTGAAGTGTCCCACAATTCATCACTGCTGAACATGCAAATCATCCTTTGTTTTCCCTGATAGCTAAACAAACCTCCAGAACCGCTGGAATGCAATGATGTGTCAGCTTGTTTATTGTACAAAGCCACAATAATCCAACATTAAAGCCTTATACAAATGTATGAGGTACAGTGGCTTGCAAAAGTATTCGGCTCCCTTGAAGTTTTCCACATTTTGTCACATTACTGCCACAAACATGCATCAATTTTATTGGAATTCCATGTGAAAGACCAATACAAAGTGCTGTACACGTGAGAAGTGGAACAAAAATCATACATGATTCCAAACATTTTTTTTTAAACTAAATAACTGCAAAGTGGGGTGTGCGTAATTATTCAGCCCCCTTTTGGTCTGAGTGCAGTCAGTTGCCTATAGACATTGCCTGGTGAGTGCTAATTACTAAATAGAGTGCACCTGTGTGTAAGCTAACATCAGTACAAATACAGCTGCTCTGTGACGGTCTCAGAGGTTGTCTAAGAGAATATTGGGAGCAACAACACCATGAAGTCAAAGAACACACAAGACAGGTCAGGGATAAAGTTATTGAGAAATTTAAAGCAGGCTTAGGCCCCGTTCACACTTGCGTTTCTGTAAAGAACGGACCGGATGACTGGATCTGATCCGGATCCGGTCCGTTTGCATACGTATTCATCAGGTATGAATACGGCTGCGATCCGGATCCGTTTGGTAAAAGAGATAACAAACTATATAATATTGTTGGGGTCTGGGAGGTCAGCAGAAGGTGCACCTGTAGAATCAGGTCCTCCGCTGTGTAGGGCCTCACCTCCACGTCCGACATACTGCCAAACAGCTCCAGCACAAAGTAACTGCTGCTCCACTCCAGAAATGCTGGGCCCATGTGTCCCCATCCAAAATGGCCGCTAGAAACCGCATAGGAAGTGGGGTAGAACGTCAGGTTTTTATAGCCAGTGTGTTCTGTGCTTTCCGTTTCCCATTGGTTTCTATTTCCGATGGTGCAGTCAGGCTCCGGTCCGGGTGCGTCGGCCGGATGATCCGGACCCAAAAAATAGAGCATGTTGGAAAAGTGTCCGGAGTCCGGATCCGATCTGGCTCCGTTCTGTTGGAACGGACGCATGTGAACGGCCGCATAGACTTTGCATTGCTATGCGGAACGTCCGTTCCGTTTGTACAGTATACGGTCCGGATCCGATCAGGCGAATCCAGACAGCGAACGCTAATGTGAACAGGGCCTTAGGCTACAAAAACATTTCCAAAGCCTTGAACATCCCACGGAGCACTGTTCAAGCTATCATTCAGAAATTGAAGAAGTATGGCACAACTGTAAACCTACCAAGACAAGGCCGTCCACCGAAACTCACAGGCTGAACAAGGAGAGCGCTGATCAGAAATGCAGTCAAGAGGTCCATAGTGACGCTGGACGAGCTGCAGAGATCTACAGCTCAGGTGAGGGAATCTGTCCATAGGACAACTATTAGTCGTGCACTGTAGAAAATTGGCCTTTATGAAAGAGTGGCAAGAAGAAAGCCATTGTTGACAGAAAAGCATAAGAAGTCCCATGTGCAGTTTGCCACATGCCATGTGGGGGACACAGCAAGCATGTGGAAGAAGGTGCTCTGGTCAGATGAGACCAAAATGGAACTTTTTGGCCAAAATGCAAAACGCTATGTGTGGCGGAAAACTAACACTGCACATCACTCTGAACACACCATCCCCACTGTCAAATATGGTGGTGGCAGTATCCTGCTCTGGGGGTGCTTCTCTTCAGCAGGGACAGATAAGCTGGTCAGAGTTGATGGGAAGATGGATGGAGCCAAATACAGGGCAATCTTGGAAGAAAACCAGAGGTCTAGTCCTGGGAAAAGAGGTGAGTGGACTCACCTCGAAAACCCCTGCACTGCGCCAAAAATGGGAGTGGTCAATAGAGTTGGGCCGAACCTCCGATTTTAGGTTCGCGAACCGGTTTCGCGAACTTTCGCGTAACGTTCGGTTCGCGTTAAAGTTCGCGAACCGCAATAGACTTCAATGGGGATGCGAACTTTGAAAAAAAAAATTATGCTGGCCACAAAAGTGATGGAAAAGATGTTTCAAGGTGTCTAACACCTGGAGGGGGGCATGGCGGAGTGGGATACACGCCAAAAGTCCCCGGGAAAAATCTGGATTTGACGCAAAGCAGCGTTTTAAGGGCAGAAATCACATTGAATGCTAAATGACAGGCCTAAAGTGCTTTAAAACATCTTGCATGTGTATACATCAATCAGGGAGTGTAATTAAGGTACTGCTTCACACTGACACACCAAACTCACCGTGTAACGCACCGCAAACAGCTGTTTGTGTAGTGACGGCCGTGCTGGACTGGTGCGCATCATGGCGAGAGTGCAGGTTTTGGTGGCTTTACAGCCCATATGGTCGCCTGGCTGATGTAGCTGAATGACAGAACAGTGACTGTCCAGCTGATCAAATTTGGTCTGGCCACAATGAAGCAACGACCTTATTATCTTTTGTGTGCCCCCCGAGACACTCATCTAGGCGCCGGTCATTGCTTCATTGTGATACGCAAGCCCCTTCACCACGGCAAGGTAATGATCACGAAGGGGAATGGGCGCATGTACATGCCTTTTCTTTTGTTGTTGCAGCTGCCCGCAGTGCAGCCAGAAAAATTAGGCAGTCATGTACACGCACCAGAAAAATTACTACAGCGGCCGCTGCTAGCAGCGGCCTAAAAAATTCAGCAATCCGCCTGGAGTCCCGGAACCTGTTGGTGGTGGCGGAGAAGGTAGTCAAGCGGCCTGCAGGCAGACATGCTGAGTGGAGGGACTGGGAGCGACTTAGTCTTCTTGGGGCAGCCCAGGCAGCCAGTCACACGGCGTGCAGGCAGAGATGCTGTGTGTGCGGGGATTGACTTAGTCTTGGGGCGGGCAGCAGCCCTCCTGGATCCATGCCTCATTCATTTTGATAAAGGTGAGGTACTTAACACTTTTGTGACTTAGGCGACTTCTCTTCTCAGTGACAATGCCTCCAGCTGCGTTGAAGGTCCTTTCTGACAGGATGCTTGCGGCAGGGCAGGAGAGAAGTTGGATGGCAAATTGGGACAGCTCTGGCCACAGGTCAAGCCTGCGCACCCAGTAGTTCAAGGGTTCCTCATCGCTGTTCACAGCAGTGTCTACATCCACACTTAAGGCCAGGTAGTCGGCTACCTGCCGTTCCAGGCGTTGGTGGAGGGTGGATCCGGAAGGGCTACGGCGAGGCGTTGGACTAAAGAACGTCCGCATGTCCGACATCACCATGAGATCGCTGGAGCGTCCTGTCTTTGACTGCGTGGACACGGGAGGAGGATTAGTGGCAGTGGTACCTTGCTGGCGTTGTGCTGTCACATCACCCTTAAAGGCATTGTAAAGCATAGTTGACAGCTGGTTCTGCATGTGCTGCATCCTTTCCACCTTCAGGTGAGTTGGTAACAGGTCCGCCACTTTGTGGCTGTACCGAGGGTCTAGTAGTGTGGCCACCCAGTACAGCTCATTCCCCTTGAGGTTTTTTATACGGGGGTCCCTCAACAGGCAGGACAGCATAAAAGACATCTGCACAAAGTCGGATCCAGTACCCTCCATCTCCTCTTGCTCTTCCTCAGTGACGTCACGTAAGTCAACCTCCTCCCCCCAGCCGCGAACAATACCACGGGAAGGTTGAGCAGCACAAGCCCCCTGCGACGCCTGCTGCGGTTGTTCTCCTGCCGCCGTCCCCTCCTCCTCCTCCTCCCCCAAAGAAACACCTTGCTCATCATCCTCTGAGTCTGACTCATCTTCTGCACACGACTTCTCTTCTTCCTCCTCCTCCCCCCTCTGTGCTGCCGCAGGTGTTGAGGAAACAGCTGGGTCTGATGAAAATTGGTCCCATGCCTGTTCCTGCCGTAACGGTTCCTGGTCACGCTCATTCGCAGCTTCATCCGCCACTCTACGCACAGCACGCTCCAAGAAGTAAGCGTAGGGAATTAAGTCGCTGATGGTGCCCTCACTGCGGCTCACCAGGTTGGTCACCTCCTCAAACGGCCGCATGAGCCTGCATGCATTTTTCATCAGTGTCCAGTTGTCGGGCCAGAACATCCCCATCTTCCCAGACTGTTTCATTCTACTGTAGTTGTAGAGGTACTGGGTGACGGCTTTCTTCTGTTCTAGCAGGCGGGAGAACATAAGCAGGGTCGAATTCCAGCGAGTCGTGCTATCGCAAATGAGGCGTCTCACCGGCATGTTGTTTTTCCGCTGAATTTCCGCAAAGCGTGCCATGACTGTGCAAGACCGCCTCAAATGCCCACAGAACTTCCTGGCCTGCTTCAGGACATCCGCTAAGCCAGGGTACTTTGCCACAAATCTTTGAACAACTAGATTCATGACATGTGCCATGCAGGGTATGTGTGTCAGCTTCCCCATATGCAAAGCGGCAAGCAGATTGCTGCCGTTGTCGCACACCACGTTGCCTATCTCCAGGTGGTGCGGGGTCAGCCACTCATCCACCTGTTTCTTAAGAGCAGCCAGGAGAGCTGCTCCAGTGTGACTCTCCGCTTTGAGACAAGACATGTCTAAGATGGCGTGACACCGTCGTACCTGGCATGCAGCATAGGCCCTGCGGAGCTGGGGCTGTGTAGCTGGAGAGGATAACTGCCACTCAGCCGAGGAGGAGGAGGACAGCGAAGAGCATGTAGCAGGAGGAGAGGAGGTGGCAGGAGGCCTGCCTGCAAGCCGTGGAGGTGTCACAATTTGGTCCGCTGCGCCCTGCTTGCCATCGTTCACCACCAGGTTGACCCAATGGGCTGTGTGCGTAATGTAGCGGCCCTGCCCGTGCTTGGCAGACCAGGCATCCGTGGTCAGGTGTACCCTTGACCCAACGCTCTTCGCAAGAGATGACACCACTTGCCTCACAACTTCACGGTGCAGTTGGGGTATGGCCTTTCTCGAAAAATAAGTGCGGCCTGGCATCTTCCGCTGCGGTGTTCCGATGGCCACAAATTTACGGAAGGTAAGAGTCCACCAGCCGGTATGGTAACAGCTGGCGAGCTAACAGTTCCGCCACGCCAGCTGTCAGACGCCGGGCAAGGGGGTGACTGGCCGAAATTGGCTTCTTCCGCTCAAACATTTCCTTCACGGACACCTGACTGCTGCTGTGGGCAGAGGAGCAGGAAGCGCTCAAGGGCAGAGGCGGAGTGGAGGAGAGTGCCTGTGAAGGTGGAAGGGAGAAAGCGGCAGAAGCAGATGATGCACCTGAAGGAGGAAGAGGAGAAGGAGGGTGACTTTTCTTTTGTGTGCTGCTGCTGCTTTTGCTCAGGTGGCCATCCCATTGCTGTTTGTGCCTTTTCTCCAGGTGCCTTCGTAAGGCACTTGTCCCTACGTGAGTGTTGGCCTTTCCACGGCTCAATTTTTGTTGGCAGAGCGAACAGATGGCTTTGGTCCGATCTGAGGCACACACATTAAAAAATGTCCACACCGCTGAGTCACCCTAGGATGTGGGCACTATGGGGACCTCAGCAGCTGATGCTGAAGGGCAAGTTGGCTGGCTGTACATAGGTGGCGATACATGGTGCCGGACACTGCCACCAGCTGTTTCTGACGAAGAGCTGCCCCAGCTTCTTTCAGCAACTTCTCTCCTCCTACTACTCTCTGACTCCCCCTCTGAACTGTCCCCCTCTTCATCTCCTCTATTGGGAACATACAGAGGATCCCTATCATCGTCATCATCGTAATCATCCTGCCCAGCTTCGCTTGCCTCAGACAAATCCAAACATGCACCATCAGTAGGTCCTTCATCCTCCTTACACGTTACATCCATAGTGTTGCCGCGTAACTCAGACATATGAGCTGGTGAAAATTCATCTGGCTGTAACAACAATGGCTGTGCATCAGTGATTTCAACACTAAATAATTCTTGCGAAGTGTCAAATGCAGCGGAAGTGGTGCTAGTAGTAGCGCTGGTGGCTGAGCAAGATGAGGTGTTCTGTGTCGCTAAATACTCAACCACGTCCTGACAATCTTGGGAGGTGATGGGACGTGCCTTCTTCCGAGCACTGTACTGTGGGCCAGGTCCACACGAAATTACATTTACACGACCTCACGCAGACCTGCCGGGTGGCCTTTCTCTGGCTCTGGCACTACCTCTTCCTCTACCTGTTTTGTCCATATCGGGTATGCACGGAGTGGTATATCACACTGCGTGCACTCACGTAGGTAGGTGGGTTCACTTAACTGCACAGGTATGCGCACTGATGCGGTGGGTTCACTGAACAGAACAGGTATACAGTGGCGGGTTCACAGAACAGGTATGCAGTGGCAGGTTCACTGAACAGAACAGGTATGCAGTGGCGGGTTTACTGAACAGTACAGGTATACAGTGGCGGGTTCACTGAACACAACAGGTATGCAGTGACGGGTTCACTGAACAGAACAGGTATACAGTAGCGGGTCCACTGAACAGAACAGGTATACAGTGGCGGGTTCACTGAACACAACAGGTATGCAGTGGCGGGTTCACTGAACAGAACAGGTATACAGTAGCGGGTTCTCTGAACAGTACAGGTATACAGTGGCGGGTTCTCTGAACAGTACAGGTATACAGTGGCGGGTTCACTGAACACAACAGGTATGCAGTGGCGGGTTCACTGAACACAACAGGTATGCAGTGGTGGGTTCACTGAACAGAACAGGTATACAGTAGCGGGTCCACTGAACAGAACAGGTATGCAGTGGCGGGTTCACAAAACAGGTATGCAGTGGCGGGTTCACTGAACAGAACAGGTATACAGTGGCGGGTTCTCTGAACAGTACAGGCATACAGTGGCGGGTTCACTGAACACAACAGGTATGCAGTGGCAGGTTCACTGAACAGAACAGGTATACAGTAGCGGGTCCACTGAACAGTACAGGTATACAGTGGCGGGTTCACAAAACAGGTATGCAGTGGCAGGTTCACTGAACAGAACAGGTATGCAGTGGCGGGTTCACTGAACAGTACAGGTATACAGTGGCGGGTTCACTGAACACAACAGGTATGCAGTGGTGGGTTCACTGAACAGAACAGGTATACAGTAGCGGGTCCACTGAACAGAACAGGTATGCAGTGGCGGGTTCACTGAACACAACAGGTATACAGTGGCGGGTTCACTGAACACAACAGGTATGCAGTGGCGGGTTCACTGAACAGAACAGGTATACAGTGGCAGGTTCACTGAACAGAACAGGTATGCAGTGCGGGTTCACTTAACAGAACAGGTATACAGTGGCGGGTCCACTGAACAGAACAGGTATGCAGTGGCGGGTTCACTGAACAGTACAGGTATACAGTGGTGGGTTCACTGAACAGAACAGGTATACAGTAGCGGGTCCACTGAACAGAACAGGTATGCAGTGGCGGGTTCACTGAACAGTACAGGTATACAGTGGCGGGCTCACAGAACAGGTATGCAGTGGCAGGTTCACTGAACAGAACAGGTATGCAGTGGCAGGTTCACTGAACAGAACAGGCACACAGTGGCGGGTCCACTGAACAGAACAGGTATGCAGTGGCGGGTTCACAGAACAGGTATGCAGTGGCAGGTTCACTGAACACAGCAGGTATGCAGTGGCGGGTTCACTGAACAGGTATACAGTGGCGGGTCCACTGAACAGAACGGGTATGCAATGGCAGGTTCACTGAACACAACAGGTATGCAGTGGTGGGTTCACTGAACAGGTATGCAGTGGTGGGTTCACTGAACAGGTATGCAGTGGTGGGTTCACTGAATAGGTATGCAGTGGTGGGTTCACTGAATAGGTATGCAGTGGTGGGTTCACTGAACAGGTATGCAGTGGCGGGTTCACTGAACAGGTATGCAGTGGCGGGTTCACTGAACAGGTATGCAGTGGCGGGTTCACTGAACAGGTATGCAGTGGTGGGTTCACAGTACAGGTATGCAGTGGTGGGTTCACAGAACAGGTATGCAGTGGTGGGTTCTCTGAACAGATATGCAGTGGTGGGTTCACAGTACAGGTATGCAGTGGTGGGTTCACAGAACGGGTATGCAGCCAGGAACAAGCTAAGCCTAACTAATCTTTCCCTATGAGATACAGTCTGCAGCAGCTCACCCTACTCTCACTAATGCAGGCACACGAGTGACCGTAATGGCCGCCGCTGCCTGCCTTATATAAGGGGGGTGAGGCTCCAGGGGCTAGTGTAGCCTAATTGGCTACACTGGGCCTGCTGACTGTGATGTAGAGGGTCAAAGTTGACCCTCCATGTGCATTATGGGGCGAACTGAACTTCCGCAAAGGTTCGCCTGCGGGACGCGAACGCGAACCACGGAAGTTCGCATGGAACCGTTCGCAGGCGAACCGTTCGGCCCAACTCTACTGGTCAAGCATAATGTGGGCGTGGTCATGGGTGGGGCCAAATATACATGACCTTAGCAGTGATGTAAAAGGTCTGCCGGGGAAGTTTGAGCTCTGCCGTAGTGTATCCCCCCAAAATAGATGTAATCTGACAGCATTTCACCAAAAAGACACATAATCTGGTAGAAGTTCCTCCAAAATACAGATAATATGGCAGTGGTTCCCCCAAAATAGATAATGTGGCAGCAGCAGTTCCCCCAACAGACACATAATTTAGAAAGAAGTTCCCCAAAATACGCGAAACCTGGCAGCGGATCACCCAAAATACACATAACACCCAAAATACATATAATCTGGCAGCAGTGGTCCCCCAAACATACACAACCTGGCAGCAGTTCCCCAAAATACGCGTAATCTGGCAGCAGCCGTTCCCCTAATATACACATAATCTGGCAGCTGTTCCCCAAAAATATATAAAAGCGGTTTCACAAAAATGCAGATAATCTGACAGCAGTTCCCCCAAAATAGGTACCCCCAGCATAGGTAGCCAGGTCTATAGGTGTCCCCAGTATAAGTATCCATGAGTATAGTAGTCCCCAGTATATGTAGCCAGAGGTATATGTGCCTAGTATATGTAGCCAGGGGTATATGTCCCCAGTATATGTAGCCAGGGGTATACGTGCCCAATATATGTAGCCAGGGGTATACGTGCCCAGTTTATGTAGAAAGGGGTATACGTGCCCAGTAGATGTAGTCAGGGGTATACGTGCCCAGTAGATGTAGCCAGGGGTATAAGTGCCCAGTATATGTAGCCAGGGGTATACGTGCCCAGTATATGTAGCCAGGGGTATATGTGCCCAGTATACTGTATGTAGTCAGGGGTATATGTGCCCAGTATATGTAGCAAGGGGTATATGTGCCCAGTATATGTAGCCAGGGGTATATGTGCCCAGTATATGTAGCCAGGGGTATACGTCCCAGTAAGTGTAGCCAGGGATATACGTCCCAGTATATGTAGCCAGGGGTATACGTCCCAGTATATGTAGTTAGGGGTATATGTGCCCAGTATATGTAGCCAGGGTTACATGTGCCCAGTATATGTAGCCAGGGGTGAATGTGCCCAGTATATGTAGTCAGGGATATATGTGCCCAGTATATGTAGTCAGGGGTATATTTGCCCAGAATAGGTAGTTCGGTGTCCCCCAGCAGGAGGGGAGCAGCGCAGTGGAAGGAGAGCTGTGAGCAGCGGAGGAGAAGGGGGCCATCTCCCCCCCCCCCCTTCCCTCACCTTAGGGTGCTCTCCATCCCTTGCTCTCCCCTTCAGAACTAAAGTGCGGGCAGCCGGCAGGACTTACCTCTCCTCGTTAGGCGCGAGTACTCCACTGCCGCTAGTCTGGTCTGGTCTAGACCAGAGCAGCGGCATGCAGATCTGGCTCCGGAACAAGGAGAGGTAAGTCCTGCCGGCTGCCCGCACATTAGTTCTGGAGGGGAGAGCGAGGGATGGAGAGCACCCTAAGGTGAGGGAAGGGGTGGGGGAGATGGCCCCCCTTCTCCACCGCTGCTCACAGCTATCCTTCCACTGCGCTGATCCCCTCCACAAATGCCAGGGTGGACGGCATCCATGCTCTGGAAAAAGTAAGTGGACGTCGTCCACCCGCGTCCACGCGACCCTTGACCCCTGAAGAACACTACTTGGAGTCTGCAAAAGACTTGAGACTGGGGCGGAGGTTCACCTTCCAGCAGGACAACGACCCTAAACATAAAGCCAGGGCAACAATGGAATGGTTTAAAACAAAACCTATCCATGTGTTAGAATGGCCCAGTCAAAGTCCAGATCTAAATCCAATTGAGAATCCGTGGCAAGATCTGAAAACTGCTGCTCACAAACACTGTCCATCTAATCTGGCTGAGCTGGAGCTGTTTTGCAAAGAAGAATGGGCAAGGATTTTAGTCTCTAGATGTGCAAAGCTGGTAGAGACATACCCTAAAAGACTGACAGCTTTAATTGCAGCAAAAGGTGGTTCTACAAAGTATTGACTCAGGGGACTGAATAATTACGCACACCCCACTTTGCAGTTATTTATTTTTAAAAAATGTTTGGAATCATGTATGATTTTTGTTCCACTTCTCACGTGTACACCACTTTGTATTGGTCTTTTACGTGGAATTCCAATAAAATTGATTCATGTTTGTGGCAGTAATGTGACAAAATGTGGAAAACTTGAAGGGGGCCAAAAACTTTTGCAAGCCACTGTATGTTGCCCGCCAGGGATTGCAAATCAAATCTTTGGGTGACATTGCAGGACCGAGGCTATACAGACACGTCGCAGGCTAGCAGCATCTTCTGTTGCTATGCGGGGGGAGGAGGGCTGACTGAGCCGTAAGGGAGGTGACATCATGTGATGGGAGAGGTGAGAGCAATGCTCTTGGCCAGCGCCGGGCTGATTGCTGGCCGAGGCATGGGGGGCTGCTGTACATACACTAGATTTTCAGCAAATGGGGTCATTACTCCCCGCTTTGGCCAAGTAATGGCATCTGTACAGGTGCCCACTAATGATACAATTTTCAGCAAAGGATCACCCGAGCAATCATTTGAAGTTCTGCCCCTGCATGATCTGTTTGCGTTTGCTGGAGTGACTATGAGAAAAGTTAACTCAAACAAAGGTGTCAAGAAGTGCTCTGAAAGCCTGTGCTGCAGGAAGTAGCTGGTAAAGAGGCTCCTGTTCCCATACTAATTTGACATAAGCTGGTCATGCAGCTTAACGTGAATCCGAGTAGAGAGGTATATGGAGGCTGCCATATTAATCTCCTTTTAAGCAATAGCAGTTGCCTGGCTGTCCTGCATGCTCCTCTGCCTCCCAATACGTTCAGCCATAGACCCTGAACAAGCATATATAGATCAGGTGTTTTGACAATATTGTCAGAACTGAGACCCTACTGCAGCCAGAGGGATCAGCAGGGCTGCCAGGCAAATAAATATGACATCCCCCTTATCACTTTCACCTCGGGTTCTCTGTGCTACGAAGTGTCTGCACCAGGCTGGGAAAATAATAAAGTACCTGGAGTTGGAGGTTTGGCCTTAGGACAGTTATTACCCTATGTGATGGGGTAGCCACAGTCTACATCTATTCTTGTCCTGATATGCTGGAGACAGATGTAGATTGTATTACATCTAATAAACCCCCTCAGTCAGGAGTTTATTAAACCAGCATTCTGGACTTTGGCCTCCCTGGGATTCCAAACGCATCAGAAGTTAATTTGTTTTTATTTCTTTACTGCAGTTAAATAATTAACCTGAAAGTGACCCCAATCACAGTGGGACAATCAGCCAGCATTGTAGGGAAATCTGATTAGAGACAGATGTTGGTGATGCAGTAAAGGGAAGTACAGTGTGACAGCGGTGATGTCACAGGCGCCTCGTTAACTTCAGGAACAATGCCGCCAGGCAGGATTTATATGGAAGAGGAAAACATAACATATTCCCATTAAAACTGCAACCTGTCTAAGGCTTTGTATGTACTACAGGCATGCAGGATCTTCTGTGCATTTACATATAGCGTGATCACAGCCCACTCACCGCAGAGCAGAGCCCACCACAATCACCTCTGCTGTGCATTTTAAAAATGTGATGTGAATGGCGCCACTGAAGGGCACAGGATCAGCTCTCATATAGAGAATGCTCCTTATTGAAATACAGTATGTATGAGGCTCGGCGTTGCCCATTTTTATGGATAGCAAAATGGACATGTTGACGGATTCTAGGTTATTAACCCATTAGCAGCTTCAATAGAGTCTTGTTTGAGAGAAGTGCACTGCTTTTGACCTCAGTAGGGAGAACTCCTTGTGCTGTAAATTCTTGAAATGCTTAGATCTCTCTCTACTAGCAGAAAATATAGAAACTGAAAGCAGATGTCCTCTGTTATTGTCTCACACTGCCCCCTAGTGATACGTGGCCATAAATACACATTACAGCAGTACTAATTAGAAGCAGGGAAATGTAACAAATAAGAAATTAAAAAAAATGTGCTAAACTAAATTGGCGTGGAGCACTTGAAGGAGCGTGGAGGACTCTTAAGTCCTAACCTACACAACTTTTCCAGCAGATGCGTTTCCCACAGAAGTCTACGATGGAAACGCATCTGGCTTTCTGTCCTCCTCAGAATTAAATGGAAACTGCTCTGCCTGGCATACAAATCCATCCCCCATACCTCCACTTTGTGCATCTTGGATCTCATACAGGGAAACTCACCAACCCGCTCTCTCCTCTCCTTTAACATTCTACAGATTTCCATCCCTTTCATCACTTGCTCATTTGCAAGGCTCCAGGACTTCTCCAGAGCAGCCCCTACTCTATGGAAACACACACACACACACACACACACACACTTTCAACTCATTGAAGCAGGCCTTAACCACTTAAAGGGGAACTGAAGAGAGAGGTATATGGAGGCTGTCATGTTTATTTCCTTTTAGACAATACCAGTTGCCTGGCAGCCCTGCTGATCCTCTGCCTCTAATACTATTAGCCATAGCCCCTGAACACACATGCAGCAGATCAGGTGTTTCAGTGGTTCAGACTTATAAGTCTGATCTGACAAGACTAGCTGCATGCTTGTTTCTGGTTTTAATCAGATACTACTGCAGAGAAATAGACCAGCAGGGCTGCCAGGCAACTGGTATTGATTAAAAGGAAATAAACATGACAGCCTCCATATACCTCTCTCTTCAGTTCCCCTTTAAGCCTATCTGGATGAATATGTTCGTCCAGATAGGCTTTGCTGCTGTCAGTGTGTGGTGCGTGCGATCGTGCACGCTCCTGCCGTTAGCACCCCCAATCAATGAATGGGAATATAATTCCCATTCATCGATCTAAGTCCCCCGCAGAAATCAGAGACCGCGGTATTTCTGCAAAAATAAAAGTTCTCCGTCCTCTTTCTACTTCCTGGAAGCGTACACTTCCAGGACTTTTTGGACTGTAGTAAACTACACCCACGTGTATGCTTTAATAATTAAATACATTGCATTACATTTAAAAATTAGCTGTTTACTTCCCACACTAAAAATTACCCAAATAATTTTTTTTATAAAAAAAAAAAAGTTACAATTAAAAAAAAAAAAAAAAACATACCTAAGGGTCTGAACGTTTTAAATATGCATGTCAAGAGAGTATGTTAATATATTTTTTTTAATTATAGGATTGTAAATAGTGATGGACGCAAATTAAAAAATAAAATATTGGCGCCATAAATTGTTATAGGGACATAATTTAAGCGGTGTAATAATAACTGCGACAAATGGGCAAATAAAATCCATGGGTTTTAATTACGGTAGCGTGTATTAATGTATAACCATAATGGCCAAAAACTGAGAAATAATGAATTTTTTCCATTTCTTTCTTAATCTTCCTGTTAAAATGGATTTAGAATAAAATTATTCTTAGAAAAATGTACCCTCCAAAGAAAGCCTAATGGTGGCGGAGAAAACAAGATGAGATCATTTCAGTGTGATAAGTAGTGATAAAGTTATTGGCGAATGAATGGGAGGTGAAAGTTGCTCAGATGCAAAAAATAAACAACCCTGTGGGCTTAAGTGGTTAAAGAAGATCTGTCGCGAAAATCTTAAAATTTAAAACACATACAAGAAGTACATTTCTCCCAGAGTAAAATAAGCCATAAATCACTTTTCTCCTATGCTCCTGTCACTTACAATAAGAAGTAGCCCATCTTCTCATAGGGGGGTTCTCAGGGTTTTCTTTATTTTTAAAAGCACTTAGTGAATGGCAGTGAATGGCAGTTGCTCAGTCCAACTGCCAAAATAGTGTACAGTGAGCAGGGAGGCTGGGCAGCATCTTTGTATAAATCTTTTTCAGGGAATGTCTTTATAACGAATAAAGGCCATGCTGAGAATCACCAATGGAGAGATGGACTAGCCCAAAACCTGTCGGTAATGTCAGATTTCTTCTACTTACTGTAAGTGACGGCAATATAGGAGATAAGTAATTTATGGCTCATTTTACTCTGGGAGAAATGTACTTCTTATTTGTATGTGTTTTAAATTTTAAGATTTTCGCGACTGTTCCTCTTTAAAGACCCTATTCACCATTACTTACCATAGCTCCATCCCCACAACCCTTATGTGACCCTCTCCCCCACCCCTTAGAATAGTAGAAGCAGTAAAGTGTTGTACACCCCTTAGAATGTAAGCCTATTTGGAAGGGCCCTCCTCCCCATGTGCTCTTCTCCGCCACCATGTTGTTAGGAATTATGGTGTTACCTCTGCAGCGGAGAGCGGCACGGCCGCTGCTCCCGCGTCTGACGTCACGGCGGATTCCGCCGCGTCCTCTCGCTCATCTCCTTCCGGCACAACAGGTCACTCCAGGGTGCATCAGGCCAGAGTAGCGCACGCGTGTACCCGGAGACAGGACCTTTATGCATTGAGGAGGCGGGTCAGCTGACAGCAGTGGTCTGACTCTCGCCACTGATTCGCTGGGCGGGACCTTTTGGTATGATCATCTGTATTTAAGCCCTGGGCTGTCAGTGGCTCGTTGTCTGCTGTTGCTGAAACTTTGCAGTGAAAGCTCTCAGACCTTAGTCAGATCCGTGTGTCTTTGATCCGGCAGGACCCCGGGGATTCACACTTGGCTTAGGAAAAACATGTTATTGTATATTGATTATTTGTGTATGACTCTTTGCCTGAACCTTTGATTACTCTCTCTGCCTCTCGATTCTGTACCTTGCCATTCTGATCTGCTGCCGACCTCGGCCCGACCTCCACTCTGATTAAAGCCTCCTGATTCTGTACTTTCACCCATCTTATTTGTTGCCGACCTCTGCCTGTTTCCTTACTACGAGTTTGCCTGACGTTACTGTACCGCTGCCTGACCGACCCGTTACCGCCATTGCCTGTACGACCTCTCTGAATTTAGTGATAGTCCCCATCGTTAAGGGCTATCACATAGGAGTACTCCTGTGTTACTGTGCACTAACACGTGTGATCACACTCTGAATAAAATACTGACTACTGTACTGATTGATCTCACTCTGATCATTATATATATCACTGATCATTACACATATGGACTCAATGACTCATCTGCTATATTTATCCCTACATTGTTACGTCACTATTTTGTGTACCATTGAATGCTATAATGTCTCTGTGTAAAGAATTTTAATGCTGTAATGCACTTTCTAAATAAAGTTTAATAGCAATCTGCTCCAAATGAATCACAACACGAACACTGGCAATCCAGAGCAGGAGACTTGGGCGCAGCCCAATAGGAATTACGGCTATAGCAGCGCACAGGGAGTAACTTCAGCGCCGTCACTCTTCAGCGAAGTTACTCTTACAACACTGTAATGCAGCCGCCAGTAATAGCTGGAAGCCGAGTTACATCATTCCCCACTATCCACGTGGACCTAGAAGGGGAATAGTAATTAACATCTCCGGGAACTTGTGCAGCAGCAGGATAAGCCATACCAAGTCTCCCAGTGGCGGTTCCTCTCGTACGCTCACAACAGACCCTGAGGCGGATAATGCACTGTCTGTTGCGGCTGATTAGTTAAAGATACACTCATTTGTGGACCGAACCTGAAACGTGTACTTTGCATACCCATACACTATGCAATTAGTGGTAGATCAAGTATACAATATGCGTCCAAGAGAATTCGGCGCTGGGAGACTTGGGCGCAGGATACAGCCGGTATGTTCCCGGCAGCGTTAAATACTATTCCCCCTCTAGGTCCACGTGGATAGAGGGAAATGATGTAATTCGGCTTCCAGCTATTGCTGGCGGATGAATTACAGTGTTTTAAAAATAAGTTCAGCTCCGTCTTCTGACGGCACTGAAGTTACTCCCTGTGCACCGCTATAGCTGTAGTTCCTATTACGGTCTATGGTGGCGCTGGCTGCGCCCAAGTCTCCTGCGCTGCATTTGCAGTGTTCGATACAATACAATCTTCTAGATATCAACTATATATCTCTGCTTCCACAGTCATGAACTTCTGTTACCCACCACCACCCGCATTCCCGCCGCTATCCACCACAGCGATTGCACAAAGAACTGACATGCTCATTCTATCTTGGACTGGTATATTGACGGAAGTAAGAATAAAAATAGTTTCAATAGATTTTCATTAGATTTGATGAATAGAATCGATTGAAAATATCGACTAGTGTAAGGGCACCTTTAGCACAACACAAATGCAATGTGCAAAGTACATTCTTATTGCAGTTGAAGTACAGTTGCAGCTTTCTGGTTGCAGTGGAGTTGCAGTTTTCTGGTTGCAGTACAGTTGCAGCTTTTTGGTTGCAGTGGAGTTACAGTTTTCTGGTTGCAGTGGAGTTGCAGTTTTCTGGTTGCAGTGGAGTTGCAGTTTTCTGGTTGCAGTGGCCATGGCCGTTTCTACCCCCGTGCGGGGCGTGCCGCCGCCCGGGGCGCTGCTGGGAGGGGGGCGCTGTGATGGAGGGGGGAGCCGCGGGGAGGGCAGCCCGACCTCTCCCTCCCTCTCCCTGGGCCGCCCTCCATGCGATCCCCCCTCGGACGAAGTGCAGAGTAATGCGCCGGGAAGCGCTATAGAAAACTACTCACCTCGCTGGCTCCAAGCGCTGCTCTCTCGCCGCCAGTCTCATCTCTGCCTACACGCTGATACACACACGCTGCTAAACAGGAAGCAGCGTGTGTGTGTATCAGCGTGTAGGCAGAGAGATGAGACTGGCGGCGAGAGAGCAGCGCTTGGAGCCAGCGAGGTGAGTAGTTTTCTATAGCGCTTCCCGGCGCATTACTCTGCACTTCGTCTGAGGGGGGATCGCATGGAGGGCGGCCCAGGGAGAGGGAGGGAGAGGTCGGGCTGCCCTCCCCGCGGCTGCGGCTCCCCCTCCATCATGGGGGGCACCTACCTAACCTATACTGGGGCAGCTACCTATCTAACCTATCCTGGGGGGCACCTACCTATCTAATCTATCCTGGGGGGCACCTACCTAATCTAACCTATACTGGGGGGCACCTACCTATCTAACCTATACTGGGGGGCAGCTACCTAATCTAACCTATACTGGGGGCACCTACCTAATCTAACCTATACTGGGGGGGGGGGCACCTACCTAATCTAACCTATACTGGGGGGCACCTACCTAATCTAACCTATACTGGGGGACACCTACCTAATCTAACCTATACTGGGTGGCAGCTACCTAATCTAACCTATACTGAGGGGGCAGCTACCTAATCTAACATATACTGGGCGACACCTACCTATCTAACCTATACTGGGGAGCAGCTACCTATCTAACCTATACTGGGGAGCAGCTACCTATCTAACCTATACTGGGGGAAGCTACCTATCTAACCTATACTGGGGGGCACCTACCTAATCTAACCTATACTGGAGGGCACCTACCTAATCTAACCTATACTGGGTGGCAGCTACCTAATCTAACCTATACTGAGGGGGCAGCTACCTAATCTAACCTATACTGGGAGGCACCTACCTATCTAACCTATACTGGGGGGCACCTACCTATCTAACCTATACTGGGGGGCAGCTACCTATCTAACCTATACTGGGGCACCTACCTAACCTATACTGGGGGGCAGCTACCTATCTAACCTGGGGGGCAGCTACCTAATCTAACCTATACTGAGGGGGCAGCTACCTAATCTAACCTATACTGGGGGGCAGCTACCTATCTAACCTATACTGGGGGGCACCTACCTATCTAACCTATACTGGGGGGCACCATCCTATCCTATACTGGGGGGCAGCTACCTATCTAACCTATACTGGGGGGCACCTTCCTAACCTATACTGGGGGGCACCTTCCTATCTAACCTATAGTGGGAGCATTAACTTATCTAACCTGTATTGGGGGCACCTACCTACCTAGCTAGTCTATACAGGTGACAACTATACTGGCTACTTATATTGGAGGCACCTACCTAACTAACCTATACTGGGGGCATCTACCTATCTAAGCTATGCGGGGGGCAACTATTCTGGCTACCTATATTAGAGGCACCCACCTAGCTAACCTGTAGTGGGGGCACCTAACTATCTAACTTATACCGGGGACGCCTGCCTATCTAACCTATACTGTGGGCAACTATACTGGCTACCTATACTGGAGGCACCTACCTGGCTAACCTATACCGGAGGCAACTACACTGGCTCACCTATGCCTGGCTACCTATACTGGGGTACCTATAGCTGGCTACCTATACTGGGGTACCTATTCTGGGGGAATCTATACTGAGTGCAACTAGACCTGGCTAACCTACACTGTGGGCACCCATACCTTGCTCCGGGGGGGGGGGGCGCAATTTTTACACCCTCGCCCTGGGTGCATTTTAGCCTAGAAACTGCACTGGCAGTGGCGTAGAATGTGCTGCATCCAGCAAACAGTAATTCAACCACCGTTCCAACTGTATCACTGTAAGGCCTATTTCACACTGCAAATTGGCAAACGCAAGCACAATCACTGATCAATTTTGTAGTGATTTTTAGCAAGGCATAACTTAGCGATTTAATAGGCATTTGTAATTTAGCGCTACTTCTTTTCTTTAACCAATTCACCACTAAGGGGTTTTTCCTCTTATGGACCAAAGCAGTTTTCACATTTCAGCACTCCTCGCTTTCATTTAACATTAACTTTATCACTACTTATTACAACAAAGTGATCTATATCTTGTTTTTTTCCGCCACAAATTAGGCTTTTTGGGGGTAATATTTGTTTCCGGTAATTACTTTATTGTTTATGCATTTTAAAGGGAAAAACAAGGAAAAAATACACGATTTCTCAATGTCTATCCCCTATAGTTTTAAAATAATGCCACTATTGATTAAATCCACACATTTGCCCATTTAAATTTAACTTATGTTCCTAACTTCCTAGACAATGTATGGCGACAATATGTTTTTTGTTTTCTCACTGTACTCAATCAATATTTACAAGCCCTTATTTGCTAGGATAACAGTAATATACCCTCATTGAAATACATATTTTTCAAAATACAATGGAGTCCCTAAGGTAACCATTTATGAACAGTATTCTTTTAAATGCTGTCACTTTTTTTTTTTTTTTTTTTTGCAAGTGTTTTAATATGGTAACTATGGGGAGGAGGGACAAGGGGGTTAAAAATTCAAATGAAACTATTGTGCGTATTTGATTCCACAAAACCGTTCTAAAAAAACCCTCCTATCAAATACTTCCTAAAATGTGATTTATCTTTAACCTTGGAAATACTTCATAAGCACTGCACACTCGCTTACCAAACTACTGATGGTTTCGCCGTGCCTCACCATACGCACTACTGCTGATCTTCGCTGGCTGCTCCACTGCTGAACTCCCCACCAACTGATCCATCGCCGACCTCCAGACAAGCTACGTCATTACCAACCAGACACGGATATTTTTTTTTTGCCATCATTGATGTTCTGCCATCTTCACTGCTGATCTCTTGTGGACTGCTCCTTACCAGATTGTTCACTGATGCAACTTTGCTGAACCACTTCAGCCACATCATTGGTGACATTTATCTCATCTTGGTCTGACTGCTGTCCCCCTGTCTATGCTTCCACTCTCCACACCCCATCCTACCTTATCCCATCAGTACAAAATGTCCCCTCCTATTCACTCCCTTACCCCTCCACCATTTCCAAGCTATCTCCCTCCCCATCTCGCTCTCCCCCATCACCACATGCTCTACCTCCACCTCCTTCTACACCTTGTCCCCCTTCTGTTTCCCCGCACCCTCTCCCCTTTTGTCCTTAGACTCCCTTTTGGCCCTCAACCCCCATGCACCTCCCTTCCCTCCCACCCAAACTCTACCCACACACCCCCTCGGCATAACCTTATTCCTATCCATCCTACCCCTAGGCATTCACTCCCTGTTTCCTGTGGCCTCTGGAATGCCAGGTCCACCCGCAATAAGCTGCTCTCTGGAACTCGCTCCCTCCAGCCACCAGACTCGCCCCCACCTTTAATACCTTCACACAAGTTCTCAAGACTCACCCTTTCATGCTCGCATACCCCCCTACACCAGCACCATAATATGTTCTGTTAGACACCCTCTCAACAGATGCACCTATTGTCTCCACCCCCACCCTTTAGATTGTAAGCCTCTGGCAGGGCCCTCCTCCCTAATGTATCCAGCTTGATTATGCAATCTTACTGACAATCACCCCTCTTGTGGACTAGAACAGTCTCTATTTTGACCTATGACACTGTATTATCAAATCATTTGCATGATCTTGTTTTGTTGTGAGTTTCCTGTATGTCCTACCTTGTATGTTAACCCTTTTATCTATTGTGCAGCGCTGCATAATATGCTGGTGCTATATAAATATATAAATACAATAAATAATAATAATAATACATCCGTCATACACGCCTTCATATATTGTCTCCTATACCATCTCTTCGAAGCAAGCTAGATGCTAGAAAGACAGGACAAGTATTGAGCATTAAGCCTGGTGCACACTTTCAATTATAACTGGCCAATCGCTGACCAATTTTACCTCCTCCAGGTAGTACGAGAGTCAAAAGATTTCGAATACTTTGCAGATCATGTAGATAAACCCTCATACTACGTGGATGTGTTAAAATTGGTCAGTGATTGGCCAATCATAATTGAGAGTTTGTACCAAGCTTTTGTCTCTCTCATGGTTGGGGGTGGTTGATGCAGAGCAGCCAGATAGTATGCTGCCATGGGGATGCACTAAGAGAGCAGAACTCTAGAACTCTAACCTGTTTCTACCTCTTTACCTAACCTTCCTTGGGAAACTTATTACTGCCCTCTCCCTCGAAATTATGAATATTTATTTATTTATTGTATTTATAAAGAGCCAACATATTACGCAGTGCTGGACATTAGTTAAAGTTCACGAAAATATTTAGGTGTGACATACAGCAATATGACAAATACAGGAATACAAGAAAAAACAGATCACGCAGCACAGTAGGAGTACAAGGTAATGCTTGGTCATTGGATGGGAGCATGGAGATTAGGCAAGTCGGGTTCACTCAAATGCATAGCATGGGTACACAGTAATGGAGGTGTGTGATCAGGTAGGACACACAATGAGGAGGACCCTGCCGAAGGCTTACCAAAATTTGTTGAATATTTATTAAAACGTCCGCACCGCACAGCTGATTTTGCAATCTCACTCAGCATAAAGACCAGCAAAACAACGCAAATTATCTCTTGTTGTCCCTGTAAGCTAGCCACACCTCCGGAACCGCTGGAATGCAATGATGTGTCATCTTGTTAATTGTACAGAGCCGCAATAATCCAACATGTATACAGACTGTTTAAAGCGGACCCAAACCAAACATTTTTTTAATTCAAAATATTTAGTTGCACCACTCTGACACATACAAATATAAATAAACACTCCTTCAAGCCTATGAGCATTTCAGTGCATGCTTTTCACCCTCCTCTTTGCATTACTAGGGTTATACAGGTGGCAGCCATTAGCAATTCCTCCTATGCTGGACACCATCTACTCCACCAGTTTGCCGGATTATTTGCCGGCAATATGAAAGGAAGGGAGGGGTTCCTCCAATAAATGTAAAATATTTTATATTTGTCATCATACAGCTGAAAAAGGGCTGCTATTTATTATTATAATTTAGAAAATAGATTTTATTTCTGAAATCTTGTATTTTTAGTTTGGGTCCACTTTAAGATTGGTTGATCCTCATCAGTGCAGCATCAAATTGAAATACATTTCCTTACTCTTTTTAGCCACAAGATGGCAAAGTTGGTTAAGGTATTAACACAGATTGGCTAAAAACTGTAGGATTGTAGAAGTAGAAACAAAGCCAATGTTGTACTGACAAATGGTATGTTAGCCCGGCACTTATCAATGTTCCAGTTCCATTCAGGGCTCTTTTACATTAGCCAACGCCTGCAGGAGCCGTTCTCCTGCACACGCTGACTAGCCTGTGGCTGTCGTCGGGAATCTGCGGTGCGACGCTGAGTAGCGGCGCCGGCGGTAGTATTAATTAACCCAACGGGAAAATGCTGATTCCCAACGAGAAAAAGCTCCCGGGTGCGTCGTACCGCAACGCAACGCAGCGTCAAGTGTGAAAGGTAAAATGAAAGTCTATGGACTTTCCCTGTTCCTTGGTTAACGCAAAGTATAGACTTTGCGTTAAAACGCTGAAAATGGGCTCTGGTGTGAAAGAGCCCTCATGGACTCATGGATTGAATTAGTCAGAAATCTGTGTCCCAACATGTCCAATCAATTGAAATATAGAGCGAAAGTGGATCAAAATTACTGGCCAGAAAATCTCTGTTGAAAGCAAGGAAGGGCTGTGTGCTTGCAAGCTTGTGATTGGTTATTGTTTTCTGGCAAATATTTTTGTATTGGGGATTTCAAATTCATTGAACTGTCATAAGGGGAGTGGGTCAACGTAGTGGTAGTATGGGGGTTAGTAATAGAATGAGGGGCATTTTAGCATTGTTAGCTAAGAGTTTGCATTAGCGTGGCAGTTTATCTTTATGTCAGTATAAAAGTTAATGTAAAGGTTACTATAATTATGAAGTTTCCTCCTCCCTCCTCCTTATTGACTCGTGATCATATGATCACTTCTGCATGCCAAATGTGTACTTCTGCATGCCAAATGTGTCTGTCACTCACTGCTTCTTTCAGCTGTTGCACAGGCGTGTTCATAGCTTCACATATGCCGTCTATCTAGCTTAGCCTCTGTTGTCTTCTTCTTCTTTTGCCCTCAATTTTCCAAGCATTGAGGATTTATCCAAAGAATCTGGTCTTCTCATTATGTAACTAAAGTAATTGAGTTTTAATAGAATCAAACCTTCTCAAGAACACTCTGATCTTATTTTTTAAAGTGTACCTGAGACTTTTAAAACCGAAGTATTTGTATTTACCTAGAGCAAGATAAAGTTGTGGAAGGGTATAGCCCGACTGATTACAAACACTATTTCATTACTAAATTATCAAAACCTTTATTAATCCAACAGTATATCACTAAAAACATTAAAAATATGTTACAGTCCTATGCCCGATTACCCCCAGAGCACCCCTCCCACCCTCAAGCGGCAATGAATGGATTGAAATATTGGAACATAGCTTGGTTGGTACCATTGATCAATAGCCCTCAGTCCAAAACCATATAATCAATGACTAGTGAGCACAAACAGGCATTCAAAAAATAACATGGTCAACAGCTGCGCATTTGTACTTACCTGCGGCTTCCTCCTGCCCTTTGCACGCCGTGGGCTCCCTCACCGTCCTCCTGGGCTGCTCCATTGTCCTGCTGTAAACTCTGGTAAATTGGCTGATCATGCATTCGCACCCTGGTCACTGGGGCACAATTGGGGCATTGTGTGCCTGTGCTGTAGCACTGCAGAAGCTTTCTCTATCGTAGCAACACACAACAATTTTACCGACGTTCATGCAAGTAGCATAGCATGTGTTGCACACATAGCACAAATTGCGTTATGTGCACAATACTTACGTTGCTCCTAATATTCTCTTTATGCTGTAGAACGTGAACAGAGACACCAAAAGGATAAAATATGCTAAAATTGTTAGGGAGGCAGTGGTGGACTTACCAACCCCAAGCAGACATGAAGCTGTCAATTATCAACAAGAAAAATGTACTCATATACTCCAAATATAACAAGCAATATAACAAGCAACGCGTTTCGCAGGTATATTCCCACTTCTTCAGGCAATAATGAGAAGGAGTATCACACTATGGAGACAGAGACAGAAAAGGAGCCATCAGACTGCTGTGTATGTTGTATGTGACATATGTGTATGTAATTCTGATGCATGTTTATTTTAGTCTGATTTTAGTAATAGTGGCTATATTTAAATAATGCAGGGTATATGGTAGGTCCATGGGGTGGTGTGAGGTATTGGTGTGGCGTAAGGTACGCCAATGGTTAGATTTAGGGGGGTGGGGTTAGATATATGATATCTGGATATATGAATGTATACTCCCAAGGTTACCAGACCCAAGCACCAGCGAGGATAAATTCTATTTTTTAACTTGTATTCCTGTCAATGAGTGTAACAGCTGCTAAACCGCCGCTAGCCCGCGGCAAAACGAGGAGTTTATACCCCCCAAATCCCCTCTGAAAAATTCCCGACTTTCTTGGTCATGGATTTTTCTGCTCCTGGAGGCAGAGCTTACGGCTGCAGCTCTGCCTCCATGCGCGTCAATCGCCGCACGGATCTCCGCCTCTCCCCTGCTTCCTTCACTGAGAGGGGTGGGGAGAGGCTGCAATCAGCCAGGATTGACGCACTGAGAGGCAGAGCTACAGCTAATGCTCTGCCTCATTCAGGAAGCGCTCCCCGGGCACCACGGAGGTATAAACCCCTCGTTTTGCCACGGGATAGAGCTGTTATACTCATTGACAGGAATACAAGTTAAAAAATATAATTTATCTTCACTTCAGAGTCTATTTAAATATAGCCACTATTACTAAAATCAGCCTAAAATAAACATGCATCAGAATTACATACACGTATGTCACATACAACATACACAGCAGTCTGATGGCACCTTTTCTGTCTCTGTCTCCATAGCGTGATACACCTTCTCATTATTGCCTGAAGAAGCGGGAATATACCTGCGAAACGCGTTGCTTGTAATATTTGGAGTATATGAATACATTTTTCTTGTTGATAATTGACAGCTTCATGTCTGCTTGGGGTTGGTAAGTCCACCACTGCCTTCCTCACAATTTTAGCATATTTTATCCTTTTGGCATCTCTGTTCACGTTCTACAGTACCAGTGTCCTCCCCGGGTGGAGGGGTGTTTATACCCTCATTTCCTGATCTACAGAGGGTGACATCTTAATCCTGAGTGGGGACAGGCTTAATCTCCCCACCTGCATTTACAGTGGTTGCCTGAGCGGTAACCCTGGTTTGTGAGTATACTTACTTACATCTAATTGATCTCCCAATTCCAATACATACTACACTATATTGGGCTCTCGGTTTTCTTTCTTTTCGCATTCTCTTTATGCTATTTGCATTGCAAGTGTTATAGGCGCGATGTGTGTGCTGAATACATAATGCAAATGACACTATGTGCACAACATACTCTACTCTTGTATTGCTGTGTACTACTTGCGCATGGCAATTTTACCACTGTGTAGTGAATATACCCCATGTAAGAGTAAGTAAAAGGCTTAACATTAGTGTTAGGTTTTGTGATTGTGTTAATGTGGTTAAGTGTAACATTTATCTTCTTGTTAATGTAAGGGTACTAATGCAAATTTTATATCACTGTTAATATTATTAATGGGAGTTTTATATTT
Organism: Hyperolius riggenbachi; assembly: GCF_040937935.1. NCBI lineage: Eukaryota > Metazoa > Chordata > Amphibia > Anura > Hyperoliidae > Hyperolius > Hyperolius riggenbachi. The sequence goes on along the minus strand of NC_090654.1, from coordinate 75,129,334 downwards.
CTGTTAATGTTACTAATGTGAGTTGTATATTACTGTTAATGTGAGGGTGAGTATTATTTTTAACCCTCCTGGCGGGCTATGCCGCGCAGGAGGATTTTTCAGGCCCTGCTGGGGCGATTTGCACAATTTTTTTTATTACACGCAGCTAGCACTTTGCTAGCTGCGTGCAGTGCCCGATCGCCGCCGATCTGTGCCAATTTGCCCCTACCCACCGCGCAATGCCGCCCCGCCCCCCTAAGACCCCATGCTCAGCCTGGCCAATTAGTGCTGGGCAGTGCTGAGGGGTGGATCGGGACTCCCTTTGACGTCACTACGGCCATGGCGACGGGGGAAGCCCTAATGGAAATCTCGTTTAGAACGGGATTTCCTGATGGGCCTGATCGCCGGAGGCGATCGGAGGGGGTAGGGGGATGCCGCAGCTCAGCGGCTGTCATGTAGCTAGCGCTAGGCTAGCTACATGATTAAAAAGAAGAAAATTAAAAAATAGTGCTGCGCTGCCCCCTGGCGGTTTTAATTGACCGCCAGGAGGGTTAATGAACAAACTTTGAACTTTGGCTGTTTATAACACAAATAAGCACTGATGTATTAAAAAAAACAGGCAGAAGTATGATAAGCAACGTATTCTAGACTTTGCTCAACCAAACAGCTGTAGTAATAATTTTAGGCGGAGGTAGACTTTTATATCTATGCATTATTCCCAGAGTTTCCCTCTCTGCAGTGCCGGAGGGAACACTGAGGCAGCCACTGTCTTTCTGAGCTGGAAATCTATAACTAAATTCCTTCTGGCAGTCCATGGTCATATTTCTCTTTGAAACTTAGCAAGGATCAAACGATTGTTGGGAAAGAATGAATTGCTTAGAATAATGTTTAAAGAGGCAAATGCTTTGTAGGAGCTCATAAGGGGGAGGGGAACCATGGTGTCATTGAAAACAGTATAACGTACTGTATGAACAAAAGCTAAAACAGTTAACTTTTTTTTTGCATACTTTTTAATCCTGATTTACGTGCAGTGCTGTGACATTTTTCACCCTGCACCCTCCAGCACCCCTTATGGCCCCCTCGTCTGAGCAGAACATTAATTATGGGCAGGGAGGAAGTGGCAGTTCCTCTCCCCTAGTATTTCCCTAGGAACTTCACTCCCTGCTGCTGGTTCCCAATATCACTGTAACAGCGCAGGAGAGCTGCAACTTGTGTGGGCCTGTGGAGATTGAGCTCGGAGCGATAGTAAACGGATACAGCTATACTTTAAACGTTTAAAAAGTAGATTTAATGTGCTTATTGTCTGTGCTTAATAGCAGTCTATTAAGTGTCCCAGAGCTAAAATACAATAAATTGTATCTATACACAGGAAAGAAGTGACTGGGTCTCCACCTGGATCTAGGCCTAGTTACTTGAGGCCAATTTCAATCTATCTGACCCTCCTCACGTGCTACTTGAGGTAGGTCAGATACTCGTAGACCGAAACGTTGTGCTTTGTACTGTGGCTCTCATTTAATAAACTGGTCTAACTGGTCTAACTAGACCCAAATCCAGAGGGCCTAGTGACCCAGTCACTTCTTTCGATTGACTCGAGTTTCCACCTTTCGTGGATCCAGGTGTTGGCTAGTTTGACTCCCTGGTACTGCACAATTGACAAGACAAATAAGACAAGACAAATAACATTTATATTGCGCTTTTCTCCTTGCGGACTCAAAGCGCCAGAGCAGGGCAGCAGCCACTAGGGCGCGCTCTATTGGCAGTAGCAGTGTAAGGGAGACTTGCCAAAGGTCTCCTACTGAATTCGTGCTGGCTTACTGAACAGGCAGAGCCGAGATTCGAACCCTGGTCTCCTGTGTCAGAGGCAGAGCCCTTAACCATTACACCATCAGCCAACTGCTATTACACCATCAGCCAACTGATGGGTTGCAGAACTGAGGATCTCTTTGTATTACTTTTTTATCTATCCTCTAGATTCAGAAGTTATTCTCTGTAGGAAAAAAATTTATGACTTTAATTCCTTAAAAGTGAGAATCCCAGTATAATCCGACAAGAGAGAAACGGTCACTTGCATGACTGAAGGTTAGCAGTTTCAGGCAGAGATAAAACACAAAGGAAACTCAGTCTAGTTATTAATGTGTTTGGCCCTGTGCATACACTTGTTTATCTCATCATGCCACATGTCACCTTGGGTACACGTTAATAATGGAACTTCAGGCATGTCTGGGAATATACTTGTGGTTGAAAGCATGATACTTCCACAGGAATACTTTTTCCAATCCCTGCTGCTCCTCTTCTTTCTTTACCAAGCTTCTAAGTACTGCTATCTCGGAAGTGAAGCTGCTACAGTGGCCTTTTCCAAAATGGCTGCCAGTCCCATCCTTTCCAGTACTATGAAGGTGGTGTTGTTTAGTAGAGACACTAGGAATTTACCAGCACTGTGGTTGGAAAGAACAGGATGCATTAGTGAGAAGTACATGTTCAACAGGCCATCTTCCCTACATCTAGCTGGGAGGTCAACACTGGATCCAGTGTCATACGACTGCACCTGAGCCCCTTATGCAGTGGGACCCACCAGGGCATAGATGTAAAAAAGGCACCTGGAAAAAAAAAGAGTGCGGCGGATTGTTGTTAGTAGAATATCGGGAAAATGACCAATATATTCTACTACTTAATTCCAATAGTAAAATATCATAACCTAACCCTACTCTCACATAGAACCCTCCCTCTGCTGATGCCTAACCATAAGACCTCCCTCTACTAATGTCTAACCCTGAAACTTACCTCTACCAATGCCTAGCCTGAAGACCTCCCTTTACCGATACCTAACCCTAAGACCGCGTGCATCCAATAAAGGTGCCTGTAATTTTGGCACCCAGTAATGCAGATAACATATCGGTATTAAATATCAATATTTCACTATGACCAAAACTAATCCTACTCTCACACAGAACCCTCCCCTACAAACCCCCCTCCCCCCCAGGCGCCTAACACTTAAAGGAATACTACCGATTTTTTTTAATACTCTATATTAGTGTACACATTACCACTAGTGCTAGGGGCACTTTATTTATTCACCCAGGTCTCTCTCTCGCTATCCCTGCTTAAAAATTAATTTCTCACGCAGCTCATAGTAGTTTGGGTCACCCTGCTTGGTTACTCTGTCAGACAGCTCACAAATATATCTCACTGTGTCACCCACAGCATGCAGGAGACCTGAGGAGAAACAGGCTGATCTGAGGTGGTAACAGGTAACTAAATGAGCTGTAATGTTGCTGGAATATAACTAGCTATAACACTAGTCTGTGTTTACACTCAGGCTGGTTGCCTGGCTGCCTGCTTGTGGTGATTCACTCCAGGCTGCATCCACTTTACAAGCTGCTGAGAGGGGCAGACCACTGTCTACAATTAGCATTATTAGTATCTTTATCAGTCAAGAGAAGCAAAGATAATAAACACACATTGCTAGAATCTTTAACCCCTTACCACCATATCAATAAGATTCTTTCAGCAAGGCGATAATTAAACTATAAACTGAGGAGTTGATAGCAACTCCCCTGTGCAGAGACATGGTCTGGCCCTCTGGGAGCCCTCAGTATTTAGATACATTTTGTATCCAACACTGACGCCAAAACAGTCAGAGGATTTTACAGCTGAGAGGAACAGCTGTGTGAGGAGTCAAATTGCTCCTAGTACTTCTCCTAATGTGTGCTACAACATACAGCATTTAAAAATAAATGCATACATCGATAGTATTCCTTTAAACCCTCCTCCCCCACAAACTACCTACCTAATGCCTAACCCTTATCCCCACCCCCTGCACAAACTAACTTCCTAACCCTTAACCCCCCACAAACTACCTACCTAACGCCTAACTCTTAATTCCCACACACACTCACTACCTGTCTAATGCTTAAACCCCCCTGCACACTAGCTACCTAAGGGCCCGTTTCCACTAGCTCCGGTGCAATGCGATTATCACATTGCATCTGTGGCAAAAAAAGCACTTTCTTGTGCACCGCCATAAACACCTACAAATATCGGCATTTAGGTGCCCGATATATAGCCCAAATTTCTGATCCGGTGCCCAATTACCGATATTTTAATTGGCACCTATGGTGGTGCCCAATTAGTCCATTTGCTGCATATGCCCAAATTCGCTGCTTTGCTAAGACCTCCCTTGCACCGACTATGTAATGCCTCCAGGTGCCCAAATTTCCCCTCTTTGCTGCAAATCGCAGCTTTTATAATGGGCACCTAATGCGGGGCCCTTTTTTCCCTGTTCCGCCCACCAGGACCCTTCTTTAACTGCTATATTAACTTTTCATTGGTGCTATGCTGGTAATGAACACCTCTATATTTGCTTTGAATTGTAATGTTCATTGACAAACTGTTCCCCTCCGTCTGCTTACACGTCTCTGACACTGCGGCTGTCCTTGAGAGTTTTGTTGCTCCATATCAATTCTTATGTATAGCTTGAGGGAGCCCAATGTAAAACTATAAGGCCCATAGCTCCTTAAGCTGCCCATTGTTCCTTCCTACAGACGTTGTAGGCCATCGGGGTTTCTTTGCCATTTGGAAGAATGTGACTGACCATAACATCCACAGTAACATGAAATCAACCAGCAGTGACTGTTAATGGTTTGTACTCACAATGTGTAAGCAGTGAGTCAGGGATAAGTTGCTGAACTTCCTGAAACGCTTGAAAATGTTTAGAAGTCCAACTCCGTGGAACCTAGAAGATGACGGAGACGTTTTGCTGGCTTGTAAACAGAAATGCGTGCCAAAACGTAATAAGCCGATAATTAGCTGTCTCTTTGTTAGAGGTGCAGTTTTTTGGGTTTTTTTTAGAGCCAAATCTCTCTGTCCTCCTTTTCCCCGATTTGTTGCTCGTTTAGTTCTGATATACCTTTTCCGACAAGCATATTCTCTAGCTTAGGCCATGCACCCACTAAATAACCTAATTACGCATTGCCTGTACATATACTGTATACTTCCCCACCTCTTGTTTCCACCCCATTCCTTTAGATTGTAAGCTCACAAGGACAGGGCTCTCACCCTTTTGTGTCATGGACTGTTATTAATTTAATTGCTTGCACACTGTTAGACATTGATACATTTTAGTCATCATGTTAAATCAAATTGTAATGAGCAGTGCTGTATCTTGTATCAGTGTTCATATTTGATGTATATTATTGTCTGTATCATTATGTATCCCTTGTTTGTTTTCTTACATTGTACAGCGCCACGGAATATGTTGGCGCTTTATAAATAAATAATAATAATATACACATTGTGTAAAAATATGTATTACTCTGCTTGAAAAATAAGTGTTTATGTAAGTCTAAACTTTATTCCTACTCTCGGAAATGATATATGCAGGGACGGATTTGTACTTTTTAACGCCCAAGGCCCACTATCACCAGCTGCCTCTGGACCGACAGCATCCTGAACTTCCCCCCCCAACATGGCATGGATTCGATTGTAGGACAGTTAGTGACATGATGGCAGGGCTTATATTGTAATTTCCTTGGCGAGCTGCATATTCGGTGAATGACAGGCAGCTCAGAGATCACTGTAAGTGCCCCTTTGCCCCTTCTCTGCCTGTTCATCCCCCCAGTGCAAAAAAACGGCTGTTGGTACCACCCACCGCTATGTATAAACTCGTTGCTATTGCATCCCTGCTGCCCACAGCCCGCCTCTTGCTTTCCTTGTGCCCTAGGCTATGGCCTTTGTTGTCTTGCCTGAAATCCAGCCATGGGTATATGTAGAGTGACCATATTTTTGTGGGTCCAACCTGGGACGGGGGGGGGGGGGGGGGGGGGGGCGGCGCGCGCAGCGCGCCGCGCCAACAAAATGGGCGTGGCCATGACATTGTATGGGCGGAGCTAACGTAATGATGTAACAGCGAGGCATAAGAAAGCAGTGTTTACGCCATGATGTGGACAAACGAGACTTTGTACCATGGGTGTGCAGAAACTGTGTGATGCTAATAGTATACCGTAACCACAAAGCAGCAAACATAGCCATCTATGACCATTAAATAATAAATGCAGTAACAGTTACCCCGGACACCAGAAAATAAACGCAATAGGCAACATGTCAGTATAAAATAAATGCAATGCGGGCAAACATGTCAGTACAAAATAAACGCAATGCGGGCAACATGTCAGTACAAAATAAACGCACTGCGGGCAAACATTTCACCAGAAAAGAAACGCACTGCGGCCAAACATTTCGCCAGAAAAGAAACGCAATGCGGCAAACATTTCGCCAGAAAAGAAACGCACTGCGGGCAAACATTTCGCCAGAAAAGAAACGCACTGCGGGCAAACAATAACATTTCACTAGAAAAGAAACAATGCGGGCAAACATTTCACCAGAAAAGAAACAATGCGGGCAAACATTTCACCAGAAAAGAAACAATGCGGGCAAACATTTCACCTGGAAAAGAAACAATGCGGGCAAACATTTCACCTGGAAAAGAAACAATGCGGGCAAACATTTCACCTGGAAAAGAAACAATGCGGGCAAACATTTCACCTGGAAAAGAAACAATGCGGGCAAACATTTCACCTGGAAAAGAAACAATGCGGGCAAACATTTCACCTGGAAAAGAAACAATGCGGGCAAACATTTCAGCTGGAAAAGAAAGCATTTACTCACCTGGCAGAAGTGTCCGGCCTCTGGCGCGCTGCTCCGTCCCGGGACCGTCTTCCTCCTCCTGCTCTTCTCTCCCGCGCTGACAGGGCTACGGCAAGATGGCGCCCGAAGCCCTGTACTAGTGACACAAATAGGTCTCCAGTACAGGGCTTCGGCAGCCATCTTGCCGTAGCCCTGCTCGCCTGCCGGTGTCGGAAACAGACACCGGAAGAGGAGGCTGGAGCGGGGCTGCGGGCAATGAACTGGCACGGCGTCTATAGACGCCGCTGCCAGTTCATTGAGGAGAGAGTGGCCAGAGTCCCGAGGCCGGGACGTCCCGCTGCTGAAAGCGGGACGTTTCCCGGGACCTCATTAAGCCTGGGACAGCGGACCCCGAATCCGGGACGTGTCCCGGGCAATCCGGGACGTCTGGTCACTCTAGTATATGTCTTAAGCTCAACGCACACCATACAATCTTGGTTGTACAGATTTACCAAATCTATGTAGTATAAGGGCCATCAGATTGAAAATACCTTGAATGATTGATTGAATAAGCTCTTATACTACATGAAAGTGGTAAGATTGAACAACCAAGATTGTATGGTGTGTGTTGAGCCTTAGTCTGAAAGTAGTAATGACAATAGAAAGGAACAGTGTGGCTTGCATAATGGAAATATGGCTTTCGTATGTGACGTCTTGCAGTATGTGTGACTGGGGGTAGAGGCCTGCAGCGGGTCGGGTACACGCGGGTAACCCGAAATGCGGGTCGGGTTCGGGTACCCGAATTGATTTAAGCTGCGGGTGCGGGTCGGGTGCGGGTAGCGAGTTGCGGGTGCGGGTAGGGTTGCGGGTAGCGGTCTGCAGGTCGTGGGTAGTGAAAGCAAGCATGTTAATTCTAACAGTGTCTTTTGCTTCCCAACATTCTATAAAATAGGTTTTATTAACTTTACAGCTCCCCAATGTTACTTTAAATGTGCACTTTAGAAGAGAATGTAAAAAAGCGGGTAGCGGGTCGGGTAGCGGGCCTGCGGGTCGGGTGCGGGTAGCGGTTCTGCGGGTGCGGGTATCAAATTCACCAGAAAGCGGGTCGCGGGTCGGGTGCGGGTAGCGGGCCACGGGTGCGGGTATGAAAAAGTGGACCCGCGCAGGCCTCTAACTGGGGGTATGTGGTATATGTAACAAGTAGAGTTGGGCCGAACCTCCGATTTTAGGTTCGTGAACCGGGTTCGCGAACTTCCGCGGAAGGTTCGGTTCGCATTAAAGTTCGCGAACCGCAATAGACTTGGGGATGCGAACTTTGAAAAAAAAAAAAATTTATGCTGGCCACAAAAGTGATGGAAAAGATGTTTCAAGGGGTCTAACACTTGGAGGGGGGCATGGCGGAGTGGGATACACGCCAAAAGTCCCCGGGAAAAATCTGGATTTGACGCAAAGCAGCGTTTTAAGGGCAGAAATCATATTGAATGCTAAATGACAGGCCTAAAGTGCTTTAAAACATCTTGCATGTGTATACATCAATCAGGTAGTGTAATTAAGGTACTGCTTCACACTGACACACCAAACTGTTCACTGAACAGAACAGGTATGCAGTGGCGGGTTCACTGAACAGAACAGGTATACAGTGGCGGGTTCATTGAACAGAACAGGTATGCAGTGCCGGGTTCACTGAACAGAACAGGTATGCAGTGGCGGGTTCACTGAACAGAACAGGTATGCAGTGGCGGGTTCACTGAACAGAACAGGTATGCAGTGGCGGGTTCACTGAACAGAACAGGTATGCAGTGGCGGGTTCACTGAACAGAACATGTATGCAGTGGCGGGTTCACTGAACAGAACAGGTATGCAGTGGCGGGTTCACTGAACAGAACAGGTATGCAGTGGCGGGTTCACTGAACAGAACAGGTATACAGTGGCGGGTTCACTGAACAGTACAGGTATGCAGTGGTGGGTTCACAGTACAGGTATGCAGTGGTGGGTTCACAGAACAGGTATGCAGTGGTGGGTTCACAGTACAGGTATGCGGTGGTGGGTTCACAGAACAGGTATGCAGTGGTGGGTTCACAGAACAGGTATGCAGTGGTGGGTTCACAGAACAGGTATGCAGTGGTGGGTTCACAGAACAGGTATGCAGTGGTGGGTTCACAGAACAGGTATGCAGTGGTGGGTTCACAGAACAGGTATGCAGTGGTGGGTTCACAGAACAGGTATGCAGTGGCGGGTTCACTGAACAGGTATGCAGTGGGTGGGTTCACAGAACAGGTATGTAGTGGTGGGTTCACAGAACAGGTATGCAGTGGTGGGTTCACAGAACAGGTATGCAGTGGTGGGTTCACAGAACAGGTATGCAGTGGCGGGTTCACTGAACAGGTATGCAGTGGTGGGTTCACAGAACAGATATGCAGTGGTGGGTTCACTGAACAGGTATGCAGTGGTGGGTTCACAGTACAGGTATGCAGTGGTGGGTTCACAGAACAGGTATGCAGTGGTGGGTTCACAGAACAGGTATGCAGCCAGGGACAAGCTAAGCCTAACTAATCTTTCCCTATGAGAGAGTGTGCAGCAGCTCGCCCTACTCTCACTAATGCAGGCACACGAGTGACCGTAATGGTCGCCGCTGCCTGCCTTTTAGTAGGGGGGGAGTGGCTCCAGGGGCTAGTGTAGCCTAATTGGCTACACTGGGCCTGCTGACTGTGATGTAGAGGGTCAAAGTTGACCCTCCATGGTGCATTATGGGGCGAACCGAACTTCCGCAAAGGTTCGCCTGCGGGACGCGAACGCGAACCACGGAAGTTCGCATGGAACCGTTCGCAGGCGAACCGTTCGGCCCAACTCTAGTAACAAGGGATGTGATGGGAGTGTGGCAGTGGTACATCTTAACCCTTTTACTACCAACTCCAAGAAGGATCTTAGTAAGACTATCCTTCATTGAAAACCATTGTTGAGATCCATCTTGTCACAGCTGCCAATGGATTAAATAAACTTGGCAGCATTAACTGCTGCAAACCTATTTTTAAAACATTGTTTGCTGCTTGGTGATGTTTAGGGGGGTGATCTGGGAGGCTCTCCAGCCAGCCAATCACCCCTATCAACTTCCACAACTTCTGTCCCAATACCTGTGATTACCATTACTGTTGCCACTGCTGTGCACCTCCCTCCTCCTCTGCCAGCTACTTACGGCATGGCCAGAGAGGGTGGAGATGAGCAAGCATCAGCTGTCACGGTTGCTCATCTCTGTGACCTGCACCAAAAAATTGCTCTCCTCTATACTTCCTAATTCGTGACAGCTTGTTGGCTGCAGCTGCTACAAATGTGTGATGATGACTGGGAGTACCTCATACCCCTGATACCCACATACATGCTCTGTGTTCATATAGTGCTTTGCAAAAGTATTCACTCCCTTGGGTTTGTACCTGCTTTGTTACGTTACAACCTGTATGTAAGGATCCCTACAGCTGATTCTGTCTGCAACTTTGATCTGGCAGTATGAGGGGGGGGGGGGGGGAGAGGATTCTAGGTATGCCCCCAGATGAATCTCTAATGCATCTGTACGATACCCATAGAAGGTTATACTAGTAGCAGTGGCGTTCCTACCACAGGGCGCAGGGGGGCGTGGCGCACCGGGTGCCAGACAGCCAGGGGGGTGTCGCCACGACCCCCCATAAATCATGCTGGAGCCAGGCAGGAGGGGTAGAGCAGCGCTAGGAGGAGGGGTGACAGCAGGGATAGCGGCGGGGAGGGGGGACATATCCACCCCCTCCCTCACCTGGGTCCCCTCCTTCTGCCTCTCTTCTCCCCCCTCAAAATGCGGGCAGCGGGCCAGGGGCAGTGGTCAGCGAGCAGGCGAGCGCGGAGAATACTTACGTTACTTCCGCGTATCAGCCTGGAACGCTGCGTCGCCGTCACGTGCCTCTTCTGCGCTTCCAATCATTGGAGGCCCCCTCCCCACCGCAATCCCTGCTGTCACCCCTCCTTCTAGCTACACTTGGGGTGGGGAGGCCACTATACTACTATACTACCTAAACTGGGGGCCAATATACTACCTAAACTGGGGGCCACTATACTACCTAAACTGGGGGCCAATATACTACCTAAACTGGGGGCCACTATACTAGCTATACTGGGGGCCACTATACTACCTATACTGGGGGCCACTATACTACCTATACTGGGGGCCACTATACTACCTATACTGGGGGCCACTATACTACCTATACTGGGGGCAGCTATACGGGGGGCCACTATACTACCTATACTGGGGGCAGCTATACGGGGGGCCAGTATACTACCTAAACTGGGGGCCAATATACTACCTAAACTGGGGGCCACTATACTACCTATACTGGGAGCCACTATACTACCTATACTGGGGGCCACTATACTACCTAAACTGGGGGCCAATATACTACCTAAACTGGGGGCCACTATACTAGCTATACTGGGGGCCACTATACTACCTATACTGGGGGCCACTATACTAGCTATACTGGGGGCCACTATACTAGCTATACTGGGGGCCACTATACTACCTATACTGGGAGCCACTATACTACCTATACTGGGGGCCACTATACTACCTAAACTGGGGGCCAATATACTACCTAAACTGGGGGCCACTATACTAGCTATACTGGGGGACACTATACTACCTATACTGGGGGCAGCTATACTGGGGGCCACTATATTACCTATACTGGGGGGGGGGGCACCATACCAGCTACAATGGAGGCCACTATACTAGCTACACTGGGGGCAACTTTACTAGCTACCTTTAGGCCACTATACTAGCTACACTGGGGGCCACTATACTATCTAAACTGTGGGCCGCTATACTGGGGCAACTATGGGGGCCACTATACTGGAGGGCAGCTGTACGGGGGCCACTATACTAGCTACACTGGGGGCAGCAACACTACCTACATTGGGGGCAGCAGCTATGCTGCCTATCCTGGGGCAACTATACTACCTTCACTGGGGACAACTAGCTACCTATACTGGGGCCAGTGGCAGCACTGGGGGGGAGGGGGGGGGTGCTTTGGGTGCTGAAGCACCTCCTAAAATTCTCCAAGCACCCCCCAGGGTGAACTGACTTCCGGCATCAAATAGATGCCATGTCAGTTCACCGCAGCGGCAGAGCAGGGTTATAGTAAAATGTCTGAAGTACATTGTATTTATTCATTTCCGGGTGAAAAAGTTCACTTCCATGACTGACGGTCAGAAAGTGAAAATACGGAATCTCTCTGCAAAAACGCTTACAAACGCGCTTTGTACAAAACTGTAGTGCACAGTGGAGCGCTGGGAGGGGGAAAAAAAAGGTGCAAAAAAAATCAAATAACGCTGGCGTCATTGATTTCGATTTTAGATGTGAACAAAGCCTGACAGCACTTTTTCACCTACTTTTTGGTACTTTTGTCAACTGCAAAGTGCTGAAAAATTATTTTAAATACAAGATGAAAAATAATCTAGGAGAGAACTGAGGAGAAATGAATTGCATATGGGCCCATAGCTCTTAGCCCAGGCCACACTCCGCCTTCTTGGCCATGCGGTGACAACATTACCTGCACTGTACCCCAGCTTTACATGTCAGGCGAATGTCACATGGGGAGGGAGATAATACAGCAGAGGAGTCATTAGTCAAATTCTGATCTCACTATTGTGACTTGCCAGGACTTAGCAATGCGGAGGTGGCAAGGCTGTACGCCATACTGCCTTAAAGTGGACCTGAACTCTTGCACAGGACAGAAGGAAAACAGAGAGAAATGCACTAATCCCCCCTCATCTGTGATTAATCACCTGTGTAATTTGATCTCTCAGCTGTCTCAGCACAGGAATCTTGGCTGCCTCAGCAGAGCAGCTCATTTGTAAACACAGGATGTTAACCCTATGTCTGCTTCCATGAAAGCAGGAAGTAGACACACTGCAGATTTATTGCAGGATTTGTATCAGCTATAACAAAGAAATGTTTTTCTTAAAGATCACTATGCTGCTGTTTATCTCTTACAGCAGAGAGGAAGTTCTCAGTTCAGGTCCGCTTTAATGGCAGGTGAATTGGGGGGAGTTTTAGGCTCGGGCACGTGGATGGCTGCAGAGGATTTTCTTGTACAGTGTATAAGGCCCCTTTTGGTCAGAAAGCTGGACTCGGCACTTCCAGCTTGCTCGCACCTTTTACCCAGGGCTTGTAGCTCCATGCATGTCATCATTGGACACGTGTTGCTGTTATCCAGCAGCCCCATATTAATTCTCTCCATTAGCTGCTTCCATGCACTGGCTGGCTTGCTAGCGCTCAGCATGGGCGTAGGAAAGTCATGTTTTTCTGTTGCCAGGTAACACCACTGCCTGTCAAATGATCTTGACTGACCCAGAACAAGTATGCAGGAGAGGTCAGGCGTGCCATTGGCTGCATGCTTGTTCCAGGCATGACTCCACTGGCTGCATGCTTGTTCCTGGTGTGACTCCACTGGCTACGTGCTTGTCTAGGCATGGCGCCTCTGGCTGCATGCTTGTTCCTAGTGTGACTCCACTGGCTGCATGCTTGTTCTAGACATGGTGCCTCTGGCTGCATGCTTGTTCCAGATGTGACTCCACTGGCTGCATGCTTGTTCTAGGCATGGCACTTCTGGCTGCATGCTTGTTCCAGATGTGACTTCACTGGCTGCATGTTAGTTCCAGGTGTGACTCCACTGGCTGCTAGAGTTGGGCCGAACGGTTCGCCTGCGAACGGTTCCATGCGAACTTCAGTGGTTCGCGTTCGCGTCCCGCAGGCGAACCTTTGCGGAAGTTCGGTTCGCCCCATAATGCACATGGAGGGTCAACTTTGACCCTCTACATCACAGTCAGCAGGCCCAGTGTAGCCAATTAGGCTACACTAGCCCCTGGAGCCCCACCCCCCCTTATATAAGGCAGGCAGCGGCGGCCATTACGGTCACTCGTGTGCTGCCTGCGTTAGTGAGAGTAGGGCGAGCTGCTGCAGACTGTCTCTCAGGGAAAGATTAGTTAGGCTTAACTTGTTCCTGTCTGGCTGCATACCTGTGCTGTGAACCCACCACTGCATACCTGTGCTGTGAACCCACCACTGCATACCTGTGCTGTGAACCCACCACTGCATACCTGTGCTGTGATCCCACCACTGCATACCTGTTCAGTGAACCCACCACTGCATACCTGTGCTGTGAACCCACCACTGCATACCTGTTCAGTGAACCTGCCACTGCATACCTGTTCTGTTCAGTGGACCCGCCACTGTATACCTGTTCATTGAACCCACCACTGCATACCTGTGCTGTGAACCCACCACTGCATACCTGTTCTGTGAACCCACCACTGCATACCTGTGCTGTGAACCCACCACTGCATACCTGTTCAGTGAACCTGCCACTGCATACCTGTTCTGTTCAGTGGACCCGCCACTGTATACCTGTTCATTGAACCCACCACTGCATACCTGTGCTGTGAACCCACCACTGCATACCTGTTCTGTGAACCCACCACTGCATACCTGTGCTGTGAACCCACCACTGCATACCTGTTCAGTGAACCTGCCACTGCATACCTGTTCTGTTCAGTGGACCCGCCACTGTATACCTGTTCAGTGAACCCGCCACTGCATACCTGTTGTGTTCAGTGAACCTGCCACTGCATACCTGTTCTGTGAACCCGCCACTGTATACCTGTTCTGTTTAGTGAACCCGCCACTGTATACCTGTTCTGTTTAGTGAACCCGCCACTGCATACCTGTTCTGTTCAGTGGACCCGCCACTGTATACCTGTTCAGTGAACCCGCCACTGCATACCTGTTGTGTTCAGTGAACCCGCCACTGCATACCTGTTCTGTGAACCCGCCACTGTATACCTGTTCTGTTTAGTGAACCCGCCACTGCATACCTGTTCTGTTCAGTGGACCCGCCACTGTATACCTGTTCAGTGAACCTGCCACTGCATACCTGTACTGTGAACCCGCCACTGTATACCTGTTCTGTTTAGTGAACCCGCCACTGTATACCTGTTCTGTTTAGTGAACCCGCCACTGCATACCTGTTCTGTTCAGTGGACCCGCCACTGTATACCTGTTTAGTGAACCCGCCACTGCATACCTGTTCTGTTCAGTGGACCCGCCACTGTATACCTGTTCTGTTTAGTGAACCCGCCACTGCATACCTGTTCTGTTCAGTGGACCCGCCACTGTATACCTGTTCAGTGAACCCGCCACTGCATACCTGTTCTGTTCAGTGGACCCGCCACTGTATACCTGTTCAGTGAACCCGCCACTGCATACCTGTTCTGTTCAGTGAACCCGCCACTGCATACCTGTTGTGTTCAGTGAACCTGCCACTGCATACCTGTTCTGTGAACCCGCCATTGTATACCTGAGTTTGGTGTGTCAGTGTGAAGCAGTACCTTAATTACACTACCTGATTGATGTATACACATGCAAGATGTTTGAAAGCACTTTAGGCCTGTCATTTAGCATTCAATGTGATTTCTGCCCTTAAAACGCTGCTTTGCGTCAAATCCAGATTTTTCCCCGGGACTTTTGGCATGTATCCCACTCCGCCATGCCCCCCTCCAGGTGTTAGACCCCTTGAAACATCTTTTCCATCACTTTTGTGGCCAGCATAATTATTTTTTTTTTTCAAAGTTCGCATCCCCATTGAAGTCTATTGCGGTTCGCAAACTTTAACGCGAACCGAACCTTCCGCGGAAGTTCGCGAACCAGGTTCGCGAACCTAAAATCGGAGGTTCGGCCCAACTCTACTGGCTGCATGCTTGCTCCAGGTGTGACTCCATTGACTGTATGCTTGTTCCAGGTGTGACTCCATTGACTGCATGTTTGTTCCAGGTATGACTCCACTGGATGCTCGCTGGTTCCAGGCGTGACTGCACTGGATCCATGCTTGCTCCAGCTGTGACACCACTTGCCGTGTGCTTGTTCTAGACATGACTCCACTGGCTGCATGCTTATTCCAGGTATGACTCCACTGGGTTCATGCTTGTTCCTGGTGTGACTCCACTGGCTGCGTGCTTGTTCCAGGTGTGACTCCACTGGCTGCATGCTTGTTCCAGGCGTGACTCTCCTGGCTGCGTGCTTGTTCCTGGCGTTACTCCACTGACTGCATGCTTGTTCCTGGCGTTGCTCCACTGGCTGCATGCTTGTTCCAGGCGTTACTCCACTGGGTGCATGCTTGTTCCAGGCGTGACTCCACTGGCTGCATGCTTGTTCCTGGTGTGACTCCACTGGCTGCGTGCTTGTTCCTGGCGTTACTCCACTGGCTACATGCTTGTTCCAGGTGTGACTCCACTGGCTGCATGCTTGTTCCAGGCGTGACTCTCCTGGCTGCGTGCTTGTTCCTGGCGTTAATCCACTGACTGCATGCTTGTTCCTGGCGTTGCTCCACTGGCTGCATGCTTGTTCCAGGCGTTACTCCACTGGGTGCATGCTTGTTCCAGGCGTGACTCCACTGGCTGCATGCTTGTTCCTGGTGTGACTCCACTGGCTGCATGCTTGTTCCTGGTGTGACTCCACTGGCTGCGTGCTTGTTCCAGGCGTTACTCCACTGGCTGCATGCTTGTTCCTGGCGTTGCTCCACTAGCTGCATACTGGTTCCAGGCATGACTCCACTGGCTGCATGCTTTTTCCCTCTGTGACTGGCTGCATGCTTGTTCCAGCTGTGGCACCCCTGGCTGTGTACTTGTTCAAAGCAAACCCTTTCTTCCTAATTTACTATTCAGTTGTTCTTATAAATACCTAAATACTTTTTCGCAGGATCAAAGCTCATACAACTGCCATAACATTCTTAAACATTTACATTAACCTCCCTAGCGGTATGGAAAGATATGTCCGTCCATAAAAACATGCTGTGAACAGTATAAATGTGCATACACATCAATACTCTCCTCAGTGGCGTACCTAGGGCATTTGGCACCCGGTGCTGGGTATTAAAAGACACCCCCCCCCCCTAAAAAAATGGGCTGGCCACAACCTGCGACGTGCTTTGCGGCAAAAATGGGCGTGGTCATGACCGGATGAGGGTGGAGCTAACTGTAATTTAAAGTATTAGCTAGTATAGTTGCCCCAGTATAGCTAGTAGTTTCCCCTAGTATAGCTGCCCCCAGTGAAGCTAGTATAGTTGCCCCCAGTGAAACTAGTTGCCCCTAATGAAGTTAGTATAGTTGCCCCCAGTATAGCTAGTTTAGTTGCCCCCAGCAGAATTACTCACCACTTCCACGTTCCAAGCGCTGGCAGCGTCATGTCGTCACAGATCTCCGCCTTCAATGCCGCCCACTGTGCTTCCACTAATCAGGAAGCACAGTGAGCAGCTTTGAAGGCGGAGATCTGTGAGTAGGGACGGATCAAGACCAAGTTGCGCCTGGGGCAAGGTCAGGTTTTGACGCCTAAACTGCCATTCATTTTGCCGCCTTTTTAAGAATTCAACAAACTGCGCCTGGGGCAAGATACCCGGTTGCTCCCCCCTAGATCCGTCTCTGTAACATGACGCTACCAGAGCTTGAAACGCGGAAGTGGTGGGTAATTCTACACTTATTTCCCCGCCGCCGAGCCCGGACTTGCCACCGCTAAATGGAGGGGGAGAGAGGCAGAAGGAGGGGTCACAGGTGAGGGAGGGGGGGGGATATTTCCCCCCTCCCCAATGCTGCCCCCACTGCCCCTCCTCCTAGCACTGCTTCCCCCTCCTGCTCTGCTGCTGTGGGGGGTCGTGGCGACGCGTACGTTAAAAAGGGGCGATGGGAAAAAAGGGCGCCGGGTTTTTAACGATAAACATGGATTACGTTTAAAAATGTATTTCGTTTAAAAGTAATGTTTTTAAACGTTATAAATCATTAAATAATGTGTATTAAATCGGCAATTGTAAAAACGTTAATCTTTCGTTTAAATAATGAAACGCATAATAACGTTTAAAAAAAAAATTACTAAGTAACCCTCCCTGTACCTACCCCTAACCCCTAGACCCCCCTGTTGATGCCTAAACCTAAGACCCCCCCTGTTGGTGCCTAAGTAACCCTCCCTGTACCTACCCCTAACCCCTAGACCCCCCTGTTAGTGCCTAAACCTAAGACCCCCCTGTTGGTGCCTAAACCTAAGACCCCCCTGTTAGTGCCTAAACCTAAGACCCCCCTGTTGGTGCCTAAACCTAAGACCCCCCTGTTGGTGCCTAAACCTAAGACCCCCTGTTGGTGCCTAAACCTAAGACCCCCCTGTTGGTGCCTAAACCTAAGACCCCCCTTTTGGTGCCTAAACCTAAGACCCCCTGTTGGTGCCTAAACCTAAGACCCCCCTGTTGGTGCCTAAACCTAAGACCCCCCTGTTGGTGCCTAAACCTAAGACCCCCCTGTTATTTTTTTCGTTTAAAAATAATGTAAAAAAAAAAAAAAAAAAAAAGTAATGTTTTTCGTTTAAAAATAATGTTTGGGAAAAATATTGTACTGGTTTTCGTTTAAAAATAATATTTAAACATGTATAAATCATTAAATAATGTGTAATCATGAGAAACAGTAATAAAACATTAAGTCTCCGGGCGCCGCTTTTAAAACGTTAGTTTTCTCCGGCGCCCTTTTTTCCTACCGGGCGCCCATTAAACGATATTTATTATAGAAGTGAATGGCGGCGCCCGATTTGTCCACTAGCCTCAGGCGCCCGAATTTACTGTTTCCCGTGGCGACACCCCCCTGGCTGTCTGTCACCCGGTGCGCCACGCCCCCCTGCGCCCTACAGTAGGAACGCCACTGACTCTCCTGCACTGTATACTAGACCCTTGCTTGACACATTTTGGCAAGTTACAGGGGAAAAAAAGATTTAAAAAGAAATGTTATCACTTTTTGCACAGAAATCCTGGGAAAATTGAATGCCAGGAAGGACACCTGAGGCAAAAATAAACAAATGAAATAAAATATTGTATCTATCCTCCTTCTCCTAGAAATGACTTTTTAAGATATTCCACGGTTTGATTTTAGGTTTAAATCTACTTTTTAATTGTTTATGCTCAATAACACATTCATTGAAGTATGCCAGAGCTAAAATCTATAAACTATTGATCCTTTTTATCTCTTTCCTGCTCTCAGAAGCTATTTTCTGCTAGGAAGGTGTTTTATAGTTGGAATTTCTTATCAGTGAGGGTCATACTGTAGTCACTTCCTGTCTGAGTAAGAACTGAGTCAGCCACTTACATACCTGATATTTAACTCTTTCAGGCAGAGAAAAAAAAAAGGAACATAGCATGTTATTTGTGTGCTTGGCACTGTACATACCCATGTCTATCTCATCATGTCACATGTCACCTCGGGTATCCTTTAACTTATTGCGCTGTATTATGCAGTATCTGACCACACCACACTGGAATGCCATATTATCTCCGATTCTGACTCTCATATGCTCAGTTGAAGTTTCTGCACCAGATATGAGATGTTTGAAGGAATGGGGTACATTTCGTTAGCCGGGCGCATCCACTAGGTGGCGATAATTACTATTCCCCCTCCAGGCCGCCATGGATAGTAGGGAAAGATATAATTCTGGTGGAGTTTTATCGCCACCCAGTGGATGCGCCAGGCTAACTGAAAAGTACCAGGAATGGCTTCTTCCAAAGGTCTTGCTTTTGGGGCAGCTCTGCCCATCCAGCCCACCCATCTGGGTCTCCATGCTCCGGTGGCGGTGACACCGGCTCGGCTTTGGGATGGTGAGCGCAGGCACACCGGGAAGAAGAAGAAAGAGTGGTAGGGCAGGCGCGGTAGCGGCGTGCATTCGCATTGTGGGTTCATGGGTTCGATGGAGGGCGGGTTTATGGTGCCAGAACATCTGTTCCTATAGGCTCCAGCGATGTATATCCGGCCTCGGGTGAAGTCTTTTTTTTCCAGCGAGCTTGTACTGCTGGCAGTCTCAAAAGAAAGTAAGGAGTCTTGCCTCAAAGTGTGTCAATTCTTTATTTTTATCTGGTAAACAAGTAATAAGGATGCTAACCAGGCAATCCAAAAGTTAAAATCACTATCACTTTTCTTGTTGATAAATGATCATTCCCCAGTTTACCTGACTCTTATTTGGTACATTACCACACAAAGGAAGTTGCAGGGCATGCTGGGTTGTCCTTTTTTGCTCCACAAACGGAAAGATCCGTTCCTACAAAATACATTCAGAGTCTATGATATCTGCAGATCTCATACACACCTTGTTTAATGGATATTCATCTGCAGATCAGATCCACCAGGATGGATCTTCAGATCTGCAGATGATTGTCCGTTAAACAAGGTGTGTATGAGATCTGCAGATATCATAGACTATGAATGCATTTTGCAGGAACTGATCTTTTGCAGGAACAGATCTTTTGCAGATACTGATCTTTTGAGTGTGTACAGAATCTTTGTGTGCAGCATCTTGCAAAGATTTTATCTGATGAGGTGTTCAGCTCCATAGAAGAGACTGTGTAGAATATGGCTCTCATACTACATGGAATGGGGTAAAATTGGTCTGTGATCTTGCCTTTTCCAAAGACTTTTATCTCAAGTGTGTACGTAGCAATAGCCTGGTACACACTTTTAATTATGATTAACCCCCCTGGCGGTATAAAAAATTCCGCCAGGAGGGAGCGCAGCAGTTTTTTTTAAATTTATTTTTTCTTATATTATGTAGCGAGCCTAGGGCGGCATCCCCCCGCCCGTTTCGATCAGGAATTTCCTGTAGGGCTTCCCCCGTCGCCATGGCGACGGGGCGGGATGACGTCACCGACGTCGGGACGTCATTGGGAGTCCCGAACCACCCCTCAGCGCTGCCTGGCACTGATTGGCCAGGCAGCGCACGGGGTCTGGGGGGGGGGGGCGCGGCGCGACGGATAGCGGCGATCCGTGTGCTGACGCAGCTAGCAAAGTGCTAGCTGCGTCCAGCAAAAAAAAATTAAACAAATTGGCCCAGCAGGGCCAGAGAAAACCTCCTGTGGCGCCAAGGAGGTTAACCAATCACTGACCAATTTTACCAACTCCATGTAGTATGAGTGCTTACCCTACAAAGACTTCATAGTATTCAAGATCAAGATCTGTTGGCCCTCATGCTACACAGAGGAGGTAATATTGGCCAATAAATGACCACTCTAAATTATGAATAGATTGCGCAGGTAAGCTCTCATACTACATGGTAGTGGTAAAATTGGCAAATCATTGAGCAATCATAATTGGATGTGTGTACCAGTCTTTAGTGATGGGGTTAGAGATGTTTGGCGAGCGACACATTATTTTCATTTGCATGCAACATTTAGGAGGTAGATGGTGTGTAGCAAAAATAAAGCATAAGGAGATTCCAGAATTGCTAGGCAACTGGTATTGTAAATAAATTGTAAGTTGTAATAAATATGACAGCCTCCATATCCCTCTCACTTCAAGTTCCCTTTAACTTATCAGTTACTTATGTTTGGGATTTGGGAGGAAACCAGAGTTCCCAGAGGAAACCCAGACATAGGGAGAACATACAAACCTGCAGATAGTGCCCTAGCTGGCATTCAAACCAGGGTGGTGGCAGTGGTTGTGCTGGCCACATTCATCTGCCTCTTTAGCATCAGCTGCTTCTAAGCACATGCCTGCTTCGCCTATTTGTATAACCAGCCCTGGTAGTAGATTAGTAATTGTATGATAATCTATGGGCCCCACACCAGTAGATCTCTGTACACAGGGCCGATTCAAGTAACAATTGGGCCCTAGGGCAAAATTAGCCTGGGGGGCCCCCCAACAGATACCCCCTGAACCAAAACGCGTCATTAGAGGCCCTTTGTTGCAGCCAAATTTCCCTCCTGGGCCCCTGAGCTGGCTGCTGACCAATCACCTCCCAACTTAACCAGCTGAGCGGTTTGGACGAGCTCAGCTCGTCCAACACCGCCAGCGGCTGCCGCTCAGGCCCTGCTGGGCCGATTTTAATGAAATAAAAAGCAGCACACGCAGCCGGCACTTTGCCAGCCGCGTGTGCTGCCTGATCGCCGCCGCTCTGCGGTGATTCGCCGCGAGCAGCGGCGAAAGAGGGTCCCCCCAGCCGCCTGAGCCCAGCGTAGCCGGAACAAAAAGTTCCGGCCAGCGCTAAGGGCTGGATCGGAGGCGGCTGACGTCGATGACGTCACTCCGCTCGTCGCTATGGCGACGATATAAGCAAAACAAGGAAGGCCGCTCATTGCGGCCTTCCTTGTTTATTCTGGGCGCCCTCCGGAGCGCCCTCTAGTGGGCTTTCATGCAGCCAACTTTCAGTTGGCTGCATGAAATAGTTTTTTTTTTATTTAAAAAAAACCCTCCCGCAGCCACCCTGGCGATTTAATCAGAACGCCAGGGTGGTTAACAGACTCTGCAGAGTCCTTGGGGAGCAACAGTTAAGATGGGGGAGGGACAACTTGGGGGCCCCTACAGGCTCTGGGGCAATTGGCCATTTTTTCCTATGGTAGCTCCAGACCTGTCTGTACAGTTCCTACAGTTGTTGATCTATTGACCTTGTGCAATGACAGAGATACCCGGCGGCAGGGCTGTGGAGTCAGTTCAAAAATCATCCGACTCCTCAGTTTATGAAACTACCGACTCCAGGTACCCAAAATTGCTCCGACTCCTCGACTCCACAGCCCTGCCTGTCAGAGGGTCAGTCACTAAAGGTATCCATACATCTAGCGATGATGGGCAGATTCAACCAAGAGACAAATCTCTGATCGAAAATGAATAGAGAGAGATCTGTCGGCTGCCCATACACCACAGGCCAATTCACGATCGATTTCATACTGAAATCGATCAGGAATCTGCCTTGTGGCACCACATCCACCGCCTCGCCGGCCTGTCGCTGTGCCCCCTAATGTCAAAGGTGCCCTTTACCTGTCCATGTCGGCCGCTGGTTCCAGGCTCTGTCCACAGTCCGCATACACACACCCCACATGGTTGCCGGCATACACGGGGGCGTGTGTGATGTCACACGCGCTCATGTTACTCTGGTAACCACTTGGGGTGCATGTATGGGCGGAGCCAGCGCCTGACACGGACAGATAAATTGCTCCGGGGACATTTGCAATTAGGGAGGACAGCGCCGGGGTTTCATCGCGTTCGTTGCTAGTCCCAATATCGCTTGTTGTTACCGCCACCCACCTGATCGATCACAACAGCCCAACATTTTGCAGTGTGTCCAATCGACATGCTCGGCCTGAAATTGGTCGCATCATCTGTCAGGCATGCACGTGGCACCGATTTTCTTCCAGTTTGATAATAATTACAGAACCGGATGGTCGATCGGCCAACAAATCAATAGATGTATGGCCACCTTAATTTTTTGATCCATACAATTGTTTGAAAGGAATAAGCGACAGCTGAATGGCTGAATGTGTGGGGCTGGCTATGGACGAGGATAGATATAATTCTTATCATACAGAGCAGCAGATACTCAAGTGGTCCTCTTGTTTGTATTTTCTTCCAGATGAATCGACCAATCCAGGTGAAGCCAGCAGACAGTGAGAGCCGAGGGGGTGGGTGGACTAAACTCTGCACAATCACAATACCGTTTGCTGTTTTATCTGTTATGTTATTGTTTCCAATCTTCACATGGCTCCCTACTTCAAAATGTACCTTTACGCCAGGTACACACCATGCAATTTCCTGTCAGATCGACGGGTCGAACCGATAATTCTCTACATGCCCGATCTGCTCCCGATTGATAACTTAATCCATTTTCAGATCATTACTGCACAAAATCAATCCCATTATCGATCGGTAGCAGATCGGACATGCCGAAAATGATCAGTTTTGACCCATCGATCTGACAGGAAATTGCATGGTGTGTACCATTAACATAAATATACATTAATCCTATTAACCTTTTAGCAGCCAATTTATTTAGCAAATTCTCCAGGCCAATTTATTTTAACACATTTTGTTATTTCTTATTTTTTACATTTCCCTGCTTCCAATTAGTACTGCTGTAATGTGTATTTATGGCCACTTGTCACTAGGGGGCAGTATGAGACAGTAACAGAGGACTTCTGCTTTCAGTTTCTATATTGTCTGCTAGTAGAGAGAGATCAAAGCATTCCAAGAGTTTACAGCACAAGAAGCTCTGCCAACTGAGGTCAGAACAGTGCACTTATTGCAAACAAGATAACTCTATTGACGCTGCTAATGGGTTAAAGGGTCACTCCACCCAAAAGTGATATTTTATCATCAGTGGAGTTTAAAATGTCGTTCTTCCCTGCTTTTTAGTGCTTTTGGTTGCTCCAGCACTGAAATCTGCTTCTATAGGGCCAAACTGGGCAGCTGCCCAGGGCCCTAATCTCCTTAGGGACCCCACAAGTCAGGAACTGTGGGGGTCACAAGTTTACTGTCAGTACAGTAGGAATATGTAAGGGGCCCCAGCTTCATTTTTGCTCAGGGCCTCATTATTCCTAGAACCAGTCTTGCCCCCACCATAGTATCTTTGTTCCCTCTAGCCTGGCAGCATTCCAGCTGGGGGAGGGGGGTGTCTGCCTTAATGGCTGCAGTAAAAATGTAGAGCTGGGAACTCAAGGACACAAAGATTACCCGTCTCTGCAAGAGACAGATGAAAGCATTGGGTGCTTTATCTCTCCAGCAACCATCAAACACTGAATGATCATTTCTGGGTGGTGTGACATCTTATATTACTCGTTACTCAATGTTCCCAATCAGTCCCCCCTGTTGTTGTGTACAAGGAAGGCATTAGAGAGTGTCAGGGGGGAGGGGTGCTCTGCACAGGGATGGAGGACTAGCAATGACATATTAAAGGGAACCTGAGGTGAGAGGGATATGGAGGCTGACATGTTTATTTCCTTTTAACCTCCTGAGCGTTACGCCGCTCAGGAGGTTTTCCAGTTAGAGTGCCCCTGGAGATTCTAAAAGCTTTCTTGCCCCCACAAGCTGTAGCAAGCACTAGGCTAGCTATCATAAGCAGCCGGCACCCTCCGCTCGCTGCCGCTCCCCCGATTATACTTTATCCCCCTGGCTCCAGCGATCGGCGCAGCCTCCCCTGACAGCTCCGGTCTTCAATATGGGGAGGATCATACATGACATCATGACGTCGCCGACGTCATGACGTCATGCGCAGACCCGATCCTCCCCATAGAGAGACCGGAGCTGTGCGGAAAGGCTGCGCCGATTGCTGGAGCCAAGGGGGGTAATGTATTAAGTGGCTGGATTGGGGGATCGGGGGGGATCGGAGGGTGCCGGGTACTTCGACTAGCTAGCCTAGTGCTAGCTACAGCTTGTGGGGCCATAACATCTTTTAAAATCTTTGTGAGGGACTTGTAATTGAAGGAAGCGGCTAAGGATGTTAAACAATGCAGATTTCCTGGCTGCCCTGCTGATTCTATGCCTCTAATACTTTTAGGCCTTGTTCACATCATAAATCTCAATCGCTGACGCCAGCGTTTTGTGATTCTGTGTGTAATTGTTTTTGCGCTTACCTGCACGTTGCAATTTTTTATAAAGAGCTTTTCTAAGCGCTTTTGCAGAGCTGTTCTGTTTTTATCACTTCCTGACGTCAGTCAGGAAGTGAATTCTTTCACCCGGAAATGAATAAATACAATGTATTTATTCATGAAAGCGCTGGGGAAATTGCGGTACTTATCCGTTAGCTGGGCGCATCCTCTAGGTGGCGACAAAACTCCACCAGAGTTACATCTTTCCTTACTATCCATGTCGGCCTGGAGGGGGAATAGTAATTAGCGCCACCTGCCGGATGCGCCCGGCTAACGGATAAGTACCGAAATTGCTATATGCGCTTTTTCACGCACTTTGCGATTTCCCTATACCTTCCATTGAGGCAAATCGCCCCGAAAATAGTACAGGCAGTGCTTTGGTGAGCGGATCAAAATCGAACCGCTCAGATGTGAACACTCTCATAGGGAATCATTGCACAAGCACTTTTAGGGAGATTTTGAAATTCACCGGCGCTTAAAAAAAAAGCCAAAAGTGCCCTTAAGGTGAACAAGCCCGGGGGTCATTAGCGATCCAATTTCTAGGGAAAAATTGTTAAAGCGATGAGATAATTTTTATCGAAAGTAAAATATCGTAATACATCGTTCACTACACCATCAATGAACCAATCTTTGCTTCCTATCTATCACAACCAACAAGAAAATCCAAATCTTGGTTCAACGAAAATCAAATCGGACGACTGTTTTTTTAAATGTTCATAATTGATTGTGCCCATTAACGGAGATTTACAACCAATCTGACACAGGAGACCAGGGTTCGAATCTCGGCTCTGCCTGTTCAGTAAGCCAGCACCTATTCAGTAGGAGACCTTAGGCAAGTCTCCCTAACACTGCTACTGCCTATAGAGCGCGTCCTAGTGGCTGCAGCTCTGGCGCTTTGAGTCCGCCAGGAGAAAAACGCAATATAAATGTTATTTGTCTTGTCTTGTCAATCCAAACACATCCAATCAGGGCCGTTTCTACCACCGTGCGGGCTGTGCGACTGCACTGAGCGCAGGCCAGCAGATGAAGGAAGGTGGGCGCAGGATGGCGGACACTGCTAGGGAGCCGCTCAGTGTTTACGCTATTTTCTGTGCACACGTGTGCACCGCAGATATAAGCAGCCCGGTCCCCAGCGGCTGCACTGCGTACATGTGAATTTGGCGCTGGTACACTTGGGCGCAGGATCCAGCTGTTATATGGCTGGTCCTGCTTCTGCACAAGTCCGGGGCGTTTTAATTACTATTCCCCCTCCAGGCCGCCATGGATAGTGGGGGAATGAAATAATTCGGCTTCCAGCGATTGCTGGAGGCCGAATTATTGTGTTTTTTAAGCAACTTCGGCTTCGGCTTCTGACGGAGCCGACCTTTCTCACTGAGCGCCGCTATAGACTGATTCCCATTACAGTCTATGGCGGCGCTGGCTGCGCCCAAAGGTAGCAGCGCTGAAAAGCACTGCTCCGGCTGCACTGCGTGAGAAGCATAAGGCTTCTTTTTTTCCCTCCCTTCCCTCCTGCCCTCCAATCAGTAACTCTCATTTTTGAGCTGGTGCCTTTCTCCAGCCAATGAGAGTAATGCAGCCAGCCAGCCGACTGAGCCCGCCCCTCTAACTCCGTTAAGAAGACCAGGCAGAAGCAGCAACAGGTCAGGAAAAAAGCTGCGTTCTGCTCTGTCCAGGATGTCCGCATTATTTCTCTTTTCAAGCCAGCCAGCCAGCCAGCCAGGTATAAATCTCCAGTGTAATTCCTGTGAGACTGTGTCGTCTGCTCCGGAGGTATATGACCTCTGCAGCCAGAAGCAGATGGCACAGAATTCCTCTGCTTACTGTGTGTGACATTATGCAGAGCCCTGATAGCCAAGGCAGGGATGCATGTCTCACACAAACAATGCTGTAAACAATAATGGATGGAAATCTTACCTAAAGTAATGCTGTGCAACTTAGTGTATTGTAGTCTAGTATTGCACACAACACTTTTGTTTCATTGTGAGCTGCATGTATTTTCTATTTAAGTTTCATAAATTATGTCAATCATGCTGGTTTCTCAGTGAATTAAATAATATAAATCTGGAGGACCTGTATGAGTCATTTGGGGGTTCTAGGGTGGCTGTGACACAATTACTTGGGGAGGTTCTCTCTGGCTGAGGGGGTTTGGGAGGACTTGCATGTGCCACTGGGGGTGGGGTGCTTACTAACTAAGGTAGGTTTGTTGGCCTGTCAGTGATAACCGGCACTGAGTGGGGGTCTGTGGTGGTATTGTAACTACCACCCAAGACCTCAATTATGTGGGGGTGGGGGACACCTACCTATCTATCTAACCTATATTGGGAGTACCTACCTATCTAGCTTATACTGGGGGCACCTACCTATGTAACCTATACTGGGGGCACCTACCTATCTAGCTTATACTGGGGGCACCTACCTATGTAACCTATACTGGGGGCACCTATCTATCTAACCTGTACTGGGGGCTTCTACATATCTAAGCTTTACTGGGGGCACCTACCTATCTAACCTGTACTGGGGGAACCTACCTATCTAGCTTATACTGGGGCACCTACCTATGTAACCTACACTGGGAGCAGCTACCTATCTAGCCTATACTGGGGCACCTACCTATCTAACCTGTACTGGAGGCTCCTACCTATCTAGCCTATACTGGGGGCATCTACCTATCCAACCTATACTGGGGGCACCTACCTATCTAACCTATACCTGGGGCTTCTAGCTATCTAGCTTATACTGGGGGCACCTACTCATCTAACCTATACTGGGGGCACCTACTCATCTAACCTATACTGGGGCACCTACCCATCTAACCTATGCTGGGGGCACCTACCCATCTAACCTATACTGGTGGCACCTACCTATCTAACCTATGCTGGGGGCAACTATACTGGAGGCACCTACCTGGCTAACCTATACTGGGGCACCTATGCATTGCTACCTATACCAGGGGGACCTATAGCAGGCTACCTATACTGAGTGCAACTGGGCTGGACCTGGCTAACCTATACTGCGGGCACCTATACCTGGCTCCGCGGGGGGGGGGGGGGGGGGGGGGGCGCAATTTTTACACCCTCGCCCTGGGTGCATTTTAGCCTAGAAACTGCCCTGCATCCAATCACAACGATTTTTCACTAGTAATTGGACCGGTAGCCGTAGACCCTGATGAAGCATATGCAGATCAGGTGGCTGAAGGCTTGTTTCACGTGTGTGAATTAGGACACTACTAATAGGGATTTCTAGCCAATGTGATGCAAATAGTTCTGAGTTGACGCACAATTATGCAAATTATATTTTCAAATGTATGCATCTTAAAATGGAGAAACAACAAATTGGTGGGATTTTATTGGTCCATTTCCAAGCTGCATAAATTTGCATACATAATATTTACATAATCTTGCATTAACTTGTAATTCTTTGCATCTCATTGACCATCCCTAATGACAAATGCCAGAATGATCAGCAAAAGGAAAACAAATTGTACTTTTTCATTAGCCGGGTGCATCCACTAGGTGGCGATAAAACTCCACCAGAATTGCATCTTTCCCTACTATCCATGGCGGCCTGGAGGGGGATAGTGGATGCGCCCGGCTAACGGAAAAGTACCAAAAAAATATAGCAGCCGCTGTATCTCTATCAGCCTCTACCCCCCGCCACACACGGCCCTCCCTACCACCACACACGCCCACGGCCCTGCCCCCCACCACACACACATGCCCATGGCCCCTGCCCCCCCGCCGCACATGGCCCTGCCACCCCACACACACAAACACACACACATCCACGGCCCTTCCGACCACAACACACACACGCCCATGGCCCTGCCCTCCCACCATACACACACATACACGGCCCTGCCCCCCCCCCCCCTCCCACACACACACGGCCCCGGCCCTGCTCCCCCACCACATACATGGCCACTTCCCTGCCCCCCACCACACACACGCGCACACACCCCTGCCCTCCCACCACACACACATGCCCATGGCTCCTGCCCCCCTGCCGCACATGGCCCTGCCACCTCACAAACACACACACACGTCCACTACCCTGCCCTCCCAGCGCACATCCACAGCCCTGCCCCCCCACACACACAAGGCCACGCCCCTGCTCCCCCACCACATATGGCCATGGCCCTGCCCCCCACCACACACACACACACACACACACACCCCTGCTCCCCCACCACAAATACGCCCATGGCCCTGCACCCCCACCACACCCATGACCCTGCATCCCCCACCACACAAAGGCCCAGGGCTCTGCTCCCACTGCCTGGCCCCTCCCCCCCAACCAGGGATTGCAAATTGAATTGAATCAAGTGTCTAATCTACCTAAAATCTCAAGTAGTGTTTGCCTACCCTAGCAGTCACTTAGCTATGAGTTTTGAGTGGAGTAGTGATGTAATCATGTAGACCCTAACTCCCGCCCCACATCTTTCCAAGCCCCTAGTTGGCCTATCATAGTAATCTTAGGTGATGCAGTGCAGCCATTTTGTGCCAGTATTGTGATGACTGTGTTGTGATGCAGTAGCGCCCCTGTGTCGTGTAGTAATGCGGTGTCTCCCACACTTAGGTTGTGCATTTGTGAAGTTTCAGACACATTCGGAGGCGCATGCGGCCATCAACGCGCTTCATGGGAGTCGGACACTTCCGGTAAGACCAGATGCAACTTTGCTATCCCTCGGCATTGTGGGAGTCCTTGTGTCTTGCGTGGTGGCAGCTATGGTCTTTCAGCAGCATTATCCTCCTGCAGGACAGTCATGTGACTGGACAGCACCAGTCCCATGGTTCCAGTAACATGGGATTATGGGAAAGAGTCCAGAGGTGGCAGCACTAATGGTTCAGCAGCTTTATTCAGAGTCAGGCAAAAAATGCCTCTGGAAATTTTGGGTGCACCAGACGCTGGTGCTCAGGGAATCATTTTGGTACTGGCAATACACGGCTCCCAAATTACGATAAGAACAATAGCTGGCAGCTAAATTACGTTTCACCCCACAGTCCATGGAGGCCTGGAGGGGGAATAGTGAAGGGGGAATAGTAATTACAAGAACAAGGGGGTTGATTCACTAAATCGTGCTAACTCATAGCATGGCCGTGCTAGCGTTTTGTGCACGCAATCGCAAATTTTTGCATGCAAAAATACGCGTTAGCACGTGAAAATTCGCGATTGCGCACAACAACATTACACACGTTTTAACGCGCGCAAAACGCTGCCACGGTCGTGCTATGAGTTAGCATGGTTTAGTAAATCAACCCCAAGGTGAGCAGTTTTTCATACGGCTAGTGCACTGAAATAGGTGTAGGCCCCGGCATGCTGAACAAGGTCACTACCTATCTGTGACCATCTAAATGTACTAGATAAACAGTGACTGTGATACACCCAAAAAGACTGTACTTTTACTCCTCTCCTGATGAAGCCCCATTTGATGGGTGAAACACCCATCAAATGGGGCTTCGTCAGGAGAGGAGTAAAAGTGAAGACGTGCATAATGCTTGAGATGCTAAAGTAGAGAGTGCTAAATCACTATTGTGCCAAACGAACGGACGTGGGTCATAGTAATATACAGAGAACATCATAGCGCTACTCACATCTGCCTGCCGGACTCCAAATGACTTCTCCCTCCAAGTTGCTATTACTCGGAGGGGGAATAGTATTTAACTTCACCCGGTATTTTAGCGGCAGCAGGGTGAGCCAACATTAAGCTTACCTTCCTGCGCCCAACAGGCTGAGCGCCAGGATAATATGTACTGGGCACCTAGATAGTAGAGTGGGGCCGAACCTCCGATTTTAGGTTCGCGAACCGGGTTCGCGAACTTCCGCGTAAGGTTCGGTTCGCGTAAAAGTTCGCGAACCGCAATAGACTTCAATGGAGATGCGAACTTTGAAAAAAAAAAAATTATGCTGGCCACAAAAGTGATGGAAAAGATGTTTCAAGGGGTCTAACACCTGAACCCCCAGGTGGAGGAGTGGGATACATGCCAAAAGTCCCCGGGAAACATCTGGATTTGACGCAAAGCAGCGTTTTAAGGGCAGAAATCACATTGAATGCTAAATGACAGGCCTAAAGTGCTTTAAAACATCTTGCATGTGTATACATCAATCAGGTAGTGTAATTAAGGTACTGCTTCACACTGACACACAGTGGTGGGTTCACTGAACAGAACAGGTATGCAGTGGCGGGTTCACTGAACAGAACAGGTATCCAGTGGTGGGTTCACAGAACAGGTATGCAGTGGCAGGTTCACTGAACAGGTATACAGTGGCGGGTTCACTGAACAGAACAGGTATACAGTGGCGGGTTCACTGAACAGAACAGGTATACAGTGGCGGGTTCACAGAACAGGTATGCAGTGGCAGGTTCACTGAACAGGTATACAGTGGCGGGTTCACTGAACACAACAGGTATGCAGTGGCGGGTTCACTGAACAGGAATACAGTGGCGGGTTCACTGAACAGGTATGCAGTGGCAGGTTCACTGAACAGGTATACAGTGGCGGGTTCACTGAACACAACAGGTATGCAGTGGCGGGTTCACTGAACAGAACAGGTATGCAGTGGCGGGTTCACTGAACAGAACAGGTATGCAGTGGCGGGTTCACTGAACAGAACAGGTATGCAGTGGTGGGTTCACAGAACAGGTATGCAGTGGCAGGTTCACTGAACAGGTATACAGTGGCGGGTTCACTGAACAGAACAGGTATACAGTGGCGGGTTCACAGAACAGGTATGCAGTGGCAGGTTCACTGAACAGGTATACAGTGGCGGGTTCACTGAACAGAACAGGTATACAGTGGCGGGTTCACTGAACAGGTATGCAGTGGCAGGTTCACTGAACATGTATACAGTGGCGGGTTCACTGAACAGAACAGGTATGCAGTGTCGGGTTCACTGAACAGAACAGGTATGCAGTGGTGGGTTCACAGAACAGGTATACAGTGGCGGGTTCACTGAACAGAACAGGTATACAGTGGCGGGTTCACTGAACAGAACAGGTATACAGTGGCGGGTTCACTGAACAGAACAGGTATACAGTGGCGGGTTCACAGAACAGGTATGCAGTGGCAGGTTCACTGAACAGAACAGGTATACAGTGGCGGGTTCACAGAACAGGTATACAGTGGCGGGTTCACTGAACAGAACAGGTATACAGTGGCGGGTTCACTGAACAGAACAGGTATACAGTGGCGGGTTCACTGAACAGAACAGGTATACAGTGGCGGGTTCACTGAACAGAACAGGTATACAGTGGCGGGTTCACTGAACAGAACAGGTATACAGTGGCGGGTTCACTGAACAGAACAGGTATGCAGTGGCGGGATCACTGAACAGTACAGGTATGCAGTGGCAGGTTCACTGAACAGGTATGCAGTGGTGGGTTCACTGAACAGGTATGCAGTGGTGGGTTCACTGAACAGGTATGCAGTGGTGGGTTCACTGAACAGGTATGCAGTGGTGGGTTTACTGAACAGGTATGCAGTGGTGGGTTCACTGAACAGGTATGCAGTGGTGGGTTCACAGTACAGGTATGCAGTGGTGGGTTCACAGTACAGGTATGCAGTGGTGGGTTCACAGAACAGGTATGCAGTGGCAGGTTCACTGAACAGGTATGCAGGTATCCAGTGGGCTCACTGAACAGAACAGGTATGGTGGGCTCACTGAACAGAACAGGTATGCAGCCAGGAACAAGCTAAGCCTAACTAATCTTTCCCTATGAGAGACAGTCTGCAGCAGCTCGCCCTACTGTCACTAACGCAGGCACACGAGTGAGCGTAATGGCCGCCGCTGCCTGCCTTTTATTAGGGGGGGAGTGGCTCCAGGGGCTAGTGTAGCCTAATTGGCTACACTGGGCCTGCTGACTGTGATGTAGAGGGTCAAAGTTGACCCTCATGGTGCATTATGGGGCGAACCGAACTTCCGCAAAAGTTCGCCTGCGGAACGCGAACCACTGAAGTTCGCATGGAACCGTTCGCAGGCGAACCGTTCGGCCCAACTCTACTAGATAGTGCCTGAGTCAGCTCACTGTTTGCTGCATCACAGGTAGACAGCCTTCAATATCCATTATTAATGGTTACTTTGTTTCATCCCATTGCTGCTTACAGGCTTAGAATATCGGGCAAAGTCTAAATAATTTCTGTATGACATTTATACATAGACCCCCTGCACAGTAATGTCCTGCTGAATTGAAAGTTTTACAGTGTGTGGGATGGATTGTGGAAGTAGTACTGTGCATTGTGTAGACTGTGGAAGTGATACCATGTACTGACTCTAATGGAAGCTGTAATGTGAAATAGTAAGGTGCATTGCTTATCATGGAAGTAGTACTGTGCATTGTGTAGACTGTGGAATGGTAATGTGCATTGCAAAATATGGAAGTAGTACTGTGCACTGTGTAGATAGTGGAAGTGATAACATGTGCTGTACTGTGGAATGGTCATGTGCATTGTAGAATATGGAAGTAGTACTGTGCATTGTGTAGATAGTGGAAGTGATAACGTGCTGTACTGTGAAATGGTCATGTGCATTGTAGAATATGGAAGTAGTACTGTGCATTGTGTAGACTGTGGAATGCTAATGTGCATTGTACAATGTGGAAGTGGTACTGTGCATTATATAGACTGTGGAAGTGGTAACATGCGCTGTATTGTGGGATGATATTGTGCATTGTAGAATATGGAAGTGGTACTGTGCATTGTGTAGACCGTGGAATGGTAATGTGCATTGTAAAATATGGAAGTAGTACTGTGCACTGTGTAGACTGTGGAAGTGGTAACGTGCTGTACTGTGGAATGTTAATGTGCATTGTAGAATGTGGAAGTAGTACTGTGCACTGTGTGGGGTGTGAAAGTGGGAATGTCATTATGCCGAATTGTCCCATTCATGAAACGCTTTTTGTCTGCAAGGCGCCTCCTCCAGTCTGGTTGTAAAATTTGCAGACACGGAGAAGGAGCGGGGACTGCACCGGATGCAGCAAGTTGCCAATCAGCTCGGAATGTTCAGTCCCATCGCCCCCCAGTTTGGAGCGTACAGCGCGTACACACAGGCAGTAAGTGATCAGGTGAATTCAATGCGCTCCTTCTATACAATTATCTATGTTCCACTGTGACTGCATGACATCACCAATTAGCTGTGACATCATTATCATCAACATGGTTACTAGGACTTTGCATGATTCTGTTATTCCACAATTAGGTTGAGAAAATCTTTGTGCTCTTTCTCTCACCGTCCCCCCGATGATGGGAATCCCTCCCTGACCTCACAAAAAGCAATGACATTTCCAGCCTTTCACTGTCTCTTAGTAGCAATAATTATGGGTCATATTAAATAGAAGAAACTCATCTGGTGTCGCTTTTTTAAATGATGTTATTGATTTTACAATAACTGCCTCGTGGGATAAATCATCCCACATCTTCACCCCTCGTACCATAAAACACAACAGTTCTTGGGAAGAACCCATCCTTATTCCAAAACTCAAAGCGGACCTGAACTCAGAACTTCCTCTCTGCTGTAAAAGATATGCAACAGCATAATGACCTTTGCAGAAGAAACATTTGTTACATGTGATACAGATCCTGCAATAAATCTAGAGTGTGTCTACTTCCTGCTTTCATAGAAGCAGATATAGGGTTAACATCCTGTGTTTACAAATTAGCTGCTCTGCAGTGCCAGAGGAGTTTCTTGAGCTGACACAGCTGAGGCATCAAATTACAGTCACCGATGAGGGGGAATTTAGACAGGCTAAACTCTCTAATTACATACAGGTTATTTTGTCCTGTGCAAGAGTTTGGGTCCTTTTTGACCACATGGACTATAAAGAACTCTCTCCTAGTTTGATATACTGGGACCCAGTCACCTTCCAAATGAAAAAAATACGGCAAGTTCAAGGTGAGGGATACCCGCAACAAAGATAGATGCCAATTCAAGTTATAGGCAACAGGGCACCGAGATGGTGAGTTGGGTGCACAAATGTGTCAGATACTTGCCTGTCGGCTTTTAGTAGAAGAAGATAGTCTATACTGAGTGTGACTAGGCGATCATCTATTAGTCGCCGATCGTCTAGTATTGCGTCTTATCGTTACAGTTAGGCTATGGTATTCACTAGCTGATCGGTGATTAGTAGCCAATCGTCTATATGTAATTCGTAGAATAGTCTAGGCCAGTGATAGGCAAACTTGGCTCTCCAACTGTTAAGGAACTACAAGTCCCACAATGCATGATTTATTAAGGCAAATGCATTATGGGACTTGTAGTTCCTTAAAGGGGAACTGAAGTAAGAGGTATACGGAGGCTGCCATATTTATTTCCTTTTAATCAATACCACCAGTTGCCTGGCAGCCCTGCTGGTCTATTTCTCTGCAGTAGTATCTCAATAATACCAGAAACAAGCATGCAGCTAGTCTTGTCAGATCTGACTTTAAAGTCTAAAACACCTGATCTGCTGCATGCTTGTTCAGGGGCTATGGCTAATAGTATTAGAGGCAGAGGATCAGCAGGGCTGCCAGGCCACTGGTATTGCTTAAAAGGAAATAAACATGGCAGCCTCCATATCCCTCTCTCTTCAGTTCCCCTTTAACAGCTGGAGAGCCAAGTTTACCTTTCACTGGTCTAGGCGATCATTTGTTAGTAGCCGGTTATCAAGTATTGCGTCTAAGAGTTAGGCTATGGTTCTCACTAGCTAGTAGTTCCAAATGCTGATCAGCTATTAGTAGCCGATCGCCTATTACTTGGTTGAGAGATGCGGTTGTATGGGGGTGCTAAGAGGTTAGTATTAGGCACTAAGAGGTGATTTTAGTGTTATGCATTAGGAGCTGGGTTAGGGGGAGAATAGGGTGCCAGGTAAGTCTGTAGCAAAATAATGGTAAAGTTAGATTACCGATATTTTCACTATTGGCACCACCTGGCATCCCAACTTACCAGGCTGCACTGCAATACATACTCAACTCCAAAACCCAGGTTGCCAGACCACAACCATAGTGGTTGAGTGGTTGTGTAGAGCATGTGTGGGAAAACTCGGGCCAAATCAGGCTGGCAGATCTTCTTCAAATGTGGTTGCTACTCCCAAAAACAAGATTATTATGATAAAAATGTAAATAAACAGACCTCCCAAAAGAGATCAGAGAGATCTAGGAGCTGCCAATGGTGGAAAAAAACAAACAAAAACAGTTTAAAAATGATAGGTAAGTATTGGCTGCCAAAAGGGATGGTCATTGAGATGAGAATAATTCTGAGTTCATGCAGGATTATGCTATGCCTCTTGAAAATGGACCAATCGAATCTCACCAAGGTGGAGTTTTAATTGGTCCGTTTTAAAGATGCCTAGTTAGTGCCTTTGCACTTAGTAGACAAAAGCTTCAGTCCCACTTACAAAGGTAAGTAGATAATGCCAACAAGACCATTGAAAAGAGCATTTAGAGCCTTTGCCCTATTTTTCAACGTAACCATTTTTGCAATAAAGAATTTTACGATATTGTTGGTAAAAAGGACATCCCTCTGTATGCATCTTATGTACTGTTGTCATTTGTACAGTACGTGAAATTAAAAAATAATAAAAAAAAATAATTTACTAAATATTTAGTAACTCACTCTCATGGTGTTAGCCTTGTCTACCATTCCACATCTGTATTGTCACCCTTACCTGACACGTTCTTCTTGTCTAATACCGGTTTCTGTTTTTGCGTCCCCCACAGCTTATGCAGCAGCAGGCCGCCCTGGTGGCCTCGCACAGTGCTTACCTCAACCCTATGGCCACCATGGCAGCTGTCCAGATGCAGCAAATGGCGACAATCAACCCCAACGGGATCATAGCCACCCCCATCACACCAATTACCCCAATCACATCCTCTTCAGGTGAGAACAAGGCTCGGTGCCGGGACTAGAGAATTCTGGGAGTCCGAATCATGGTGGGATACTGATTAAAACAAGAAAGGAAAACTGAGAACTTCAGTATTGTGGATAGGGGGTTCTCTTTAAGGGCAGATGGAGAAAAACATTTAAGACCGTTTTTTTTCACTTGCAAAAAAGGTTTTATTAATTTCCAAAAACAACAATAAGCATCAATGTTTAAAGGATACCCGAGGTGACATGTGACATGATGAGATAGACAGGTGTATGTACAGTGCCTAGCACACAAATAGCTATGCTGTGTTACTTCTCTTTTTTCTCTGCCTGAAAAAGTTAAATATCAGGTATGTAAGTGGCTGACTCAGTCCTGACAATGTAACCCTCACTGATAAAAAATTCCCACTACAAAACACTTTCCTAGCAGTCATATATTGGTAGGTGAACA